>NC_139512.1:295200727-295446569 GCF_947247035.1 Vipera ursinii
AAAGATGGAAAACAAAGTTTCACTTCGAAGTGTTTTATTTGCCTATTCCAGGGGTAGAAAACCTTGGTTGTTTTATGACTTGTGGACTTCATTACCCAGAATTCCTGAACCAGCCATGCTGACTCAGGAATTCTGGCCTATTCCAACAAGAAGGAAGAGACAGGCTCCTCTAGAAAGTGGGCTTGGGGAGAATAAGAACTGATTTGAGGGTAAGATGATTAAGTATAAGGAGGAAGTAACACAGTTCAAAGGTATTTATTTATTTAATGGGACTTATATGCTGCCCTATCTCCCAAAGGACTCAAGGCAGCTAACAACAATAAAATACAAGATAATACAAATATTAAAATTAAGATTAAACTATATCTATAGCCCCAATTAATAAAACCTTAAAACCAAATTAAAAACCCCATTATCATCAGTCCAGGTCAGCCTGTTGGAAAAGAAATGTCTTAAGGTCACGACAAAAGGACTGGAGGTCTGGGGTCATCCGGAGCTCCAGGGGAAGCTGATTCCACAGGGCAGGTGCCCCCACAGAGAAAGCCCTCCCCCTGGGGGTCACCAGCCGACATTGTCTGGCCGACGGCACCCTGAGGAGGCCCTCTCTGTGTGAGTGCACTGGGTGATGGGAAGTCATTCCTGGCAACAGACGGTCCTGCACGTATCCCGAGCCTAAGCCATGTAGGGCTTTAAAGGTAAGAACCATCACCTTAAATCTCACCCAGAGAGCAACCGGTAACCAATGCAGCTCACGCAGGAGGGGTGTAATATGGGAGTATCGGGATGCTCCCATCACAACCTGCGCAGCTGCATTCTGTACCAGCTGAAGTCTCCGGGTGATCTTCAAGGGCAGCCCCATGTAGAGAGCATTGCAGTAATCAACACGGTAGGTAATGAGCGCATGAGTGACTGTACGTAAAGCATCTCGGCCCAGATAAGGGCGCAACTGGTGCACCAGGCAAACCTGGGCAAATGGCCCCCTGGCCATGACTCCTATATAATCTTCTAAACTGAGTTGTGCATCCAGCAGGATGCCTAAGTTGCGTACCCTATCAGTGGGAGGTAACACCTCTCCCCCCATAACCAAAGATGGAACATCCTGGACTACACGAGATGCCGGTACATAAAGCCACTCGGTCTTGGCCAGGTTGAGTTGGAGCCTGTTCTTCCCCATCCAGATTCGTACCGCTTCCCGGCAACGGGACATCACGTCAAGGGCATCACTAGGTTGGTTCGGGGTAGAGATGAAAAGCTGGGTATCATCAGCATATTAATGATACCTTACCCCAAAACCGTGGATAATCTCCCCCAGTGGCTTCATATAGATGTTGAACAGGAGGGGAGAGAGGACCGACCCCTGGGGCACCCCACAATTGAGGGGCCTCGGGGTTGACTTCTGCCCTCCTGCCAACACCATCTGTGAACAGCCCGAGAGGTAGAAGGAGAACCACCATAAAACTGTGCCTCCCACTCCCAACCCCCCGAGATGTTGCAGCAGGATACCATGGTCGATGGTATCAAAAGCTGCTGAGAGATCTAATAGGACCAGGACAGAGGAATAACCCCTATCCCGGGCCCGCCAGAGATCATCCACCAAGCACGACCAATGCCGTTTCCATGCTGTACCCAGGTCTGAAACCCGATCGGTACGGATCCAGATACTCATTTTCCTCCAGGACCAGCGGGAGCTGCGTGCCACCATGCTCTCAACAACCTTCACAAGAAAGTGAAGGTTGGAGACAGGACAAAAATTATTCAAAATAGCTGGGTCCAAGGCAGGTTTCTTGAGGAGGGGCCTCACCACTGCCTCCTTCAAAGCGACAGGGAAGCACCCCTCACTCAAAGAAGCATTAATCACTGCCTGGAGCCAGCCTCATGTGACCTCCCAAGCCGCATAAACCAGCCAGGAGGGACACGGATCCAACAAACACGTGGCGGCACTTAATCTACCCATGATCCTGTCCACTTCATCCGGAGTCACAGGATGAAACTCCTCCCAAATAATGTCGGCCAGACCCATCATTTCCCCCTCGTCAGATACTGCCCAGTCGGAGTCCAGACCAGTCCGGATCTGAGCGATTTTGTCCAGCAGATGCTGACTAAACTCCTCGGTCCGTCCTTGCGAGGTACCTTATGATTTGCCCATTAGGTTGACAAAACTCATAATTTCAGTGTAGGCAGCAATTTCAATGGAAGCAGCAAAGACAGAAGAAATCAAATATAATGACCCAGAACAAAAATCTGAAAATCAAACTGTTGAATAAATATGAAGGAGCTAATAATGCCAAGTTATTTGTTTGGGCCAAAGTTCTCGACCTTAGCAACTTTAAGATATATGGACTTCAAGTCCCAGAATTCCCTAGCTGGTATGTTGACTGTTGAAAAACATAACTTAAAGTTCCTAAGGTTTCCTAACCTTATCTAAATACTGCCAGTCATGCTGGCTGGGAATTCTGGGAAATGTATTCTAGATATCTTAAAGTGGCCAAGGTTGAAAAACACTGGTTTAAGCAAAACTCAATCAACCACACAACTATTGGATAGAAAAAGCACTTTTGCAAAGAATCTTGAAACAAAGTTGTTCACAAATGGAATACAAGTCACTAGCGTAAGTGCAGAAGGAATTTGGATTACCTATTAACTACAGAATGGCAGTACTGTATATGCAATTAAAAGATATATTTTTTTAATTCCATTTATATCCCGCCTCTCTCTGAAGACTCAGGGCGGCTTACAAGCTTAGCAGTAGCCTTCATTCTATGTATATGCCTGCTTATTAGGGCTTTCACACCCCTCCCAAGCAGCATTATTACAAAGTCAGCTTAATTGCCCCCAACAATCTGGGTCCTCATTTTACCTACCTCGGAAGGATGGAAGGCTGAGTCAACCTTGAGTCAACCTTGATTTCACATGTGGACCAGATATATTAACAGCAGTCAAAGCTCCTAAATTATTATTTAGCATTGAAAATTTGTTTGGATTATTTTAAATTTATAATGGTTTGTAGATAACTAAAATGGATATTGGCCATTTGCATGAACTTTGGAGTAAAGTGTGGGAATATTCCAATTTACAAATTAATGGTCAAGAGTCTTCAAGAACAAT
Source organism: Vipera ursinii (assembly GCF_947247035.1). Classification (NCBI taxonomy): domain Eukaryota; kingdom Metazoa; phylum Chordata; class Lepidosauria; order Squamata; family Viperidae; genus Vipera; species Vipera ursinii. The sequence goes on from NC_139512.1 coordinate 295,203,833, forward strand.
AAGTATATGTGATTTTAAAATGAAGTTTATTAGAGAAATTTAAAAAACTAAAATTCATTGTAGACCTCAGAAAAAGTTTAAAGACTGGCAAGGATAAAATGACTTAGACAAGACATATATGAAATATGCTTGGCCTAGTATTATTTCATTCTGGTTTAATAGCAATAACTTTGTTAACTTTGAATAGAGGAATAAGGTGTTGTAATTATATACTAAAAATTTGATATTTATCAATATATGGAGAATTTAGAATTGTCAAGTGTGGATTGAATAAGATACTGTACTGTTAGTAGGGGGGGAAAGTGCCACTGCAGACCTTCAGTAATGATGAGTTGTGTTTTTGAACAGGCTATCAACAAAATGATAAGACTGACTAACATGAGCATAGGTGATTAAGGTTTAATTAATGTTTAAACAACTGAGTTGCTTTCTTTACAGTATTTTTTGCCTTTTTCCTTCCCTTCTCAGTTTTTGGTTTGTTTTGATTTTTTTAATTTGCATTTTGGGGAGAAATTTATTTTCACCTGGCTTTCCTGATTTAACAATCAACTTCAAAAAGCAAATCCTGTCTAGTAATTAATTCAGCAGTTGGGACACAAAGGGAGAAATAACTAGTGTTTTAAATGAAGCTTTTATTGGTATAGTAATCACAAGGTCTTTAGAGACTCCCAGGAGATGATATTTTGTCATCCCAAGGCTTTCTAATTAATATTTATTTGATATTTGAATAGGAGACATACTGTTGATCTCCTGTCTGTACGTGATATCTACTGTGTAATTGAATAAACTGCTAAAGCACCTGATTCGGGGGGGGGGGGGGAGAACAAAATGTATGCCATTTGTGTGGTAAAATTTAAAAAAGGACATTCTTGGGAAAACACATTTTTGTAGAGCTGTATGTCCCATTCTTCAAATGAAATAATATCAAGCAATGATTTAGAAACTGAGGGAAAATGTGGACAGAGACCGAGAGAGACGAGGAGAGGAGGAGGGTTATCAAGGTCAGTCCCTTTGTTCTGAAGGACCAACAGACTGGACTGATTTTTTAAAAGTAGCAGGTGAGTTGCAAAGATCACAGCAAGCAAGCAAGCTTCTCTTCATGCAGCACTAGCCTACCAAGAATCATTAACACCACAACATAGAGCACTTTCCTCAATGGGAACCCAACAAAAACAATCACTCATGATGGCAGGGAATGCCAAAAGCCATCTCCACAATATACTGAGGAAAGTTAACAAAGTATTGCAGATTGGCTGGCTAGTTTGGGAGATGACCCAAAGTCACCACTGCCTGGGGAGGTGTAGAGTTACTGGATGTCCTCTGTCTGGCAGGCCTTGCCTTAAAATCAAATATTGTCTGATTTTTTGAGTATCTCTTCCTGAGCAGCTTTTCTCCATTTCGTAACACTTCTCTAACAAGTGCTAACCCCAAGTTAACAAGCTACACTCTGTGGCCTCGATTAAGACCTTCTACCAGCAGGCTCTGCTGCCTGAAGTTGACAAGACCTGAATCAATTACCTGCTAAAGGCTCTAACCCAGAATTTCTCAAGCTTGGCAACTTTATGATGTGTGGACCTCAGCTCCCAAAATTTAACTCTGGGAGTTGAGATCCACACATCTTAAAGTTGCCAAGTTTGAAAAACACTGTTCCAGTCCATTCCTGGGACTTTTTGTCAATTTTTCATTGTATTTTTTTTGTCACAGATGCCAAGAAATTTAATCGATTTAGTGTATCCTGCTTTCTCCCCATTTGTCCTCTTTTCCAATTGCCTGCGTCTTCCTTTGCCTTTTGAGCTAACTGATAACCCTGGGCAGGATGGCTTTGCTTCTGCTTTTCCAGCTGGTGGAATTTTCACAGCTGTCACCACATGGACAGTTTAAAATCAGTTTATATTTGCCTGTGTTCCAGGACTTTGTGTTATGCTTCAGTTTGTAAATATCAAAGTAAGGGGGGAAACCTCCATTCTGGAAGGACCACAAACAAGTCCATTTTTTAAAATATCATTAACGAAAGTAACATGTAGTCGTATATTTCAGAGATAATTGGTAGCTTACTACTTACAAAGCATTACAAATATGCAGGGAGCAGAAGGGCAAAGTTGAAGTTGTACCAATATCACACTGTACTCATTCACCTCAACCCACAGACATGTACATGCACTCAAATTCTACCTTCTGGCAGAATTCTTTTGAGGGTGGACAAAATAATAAGCGAGAGGAATAATTCTCACTGCTTACTTTCTTTCCCAGGACAGATAAACTTGCGATTTTCTACTAAATGCTGGTCCAGAAAGATGTTGAATACACAGTTTTGAAAAAATGGATTTCTGGAGAAAGGCATCCCTGCACACTCAATTCAGAAATGACAACCAAAGAGTCATCAAAGAGTCGTCCTTAGGGTCACCATCAGCATCTGCCACCCTTCAGATTCCTCCCCAGTAAAATCTCTCATCTTCATTGACTTCTTCTCAGTAGCCGTCCAGAAATGGTGACATGAGGCATCTCTGATAGCTGCAGAGGCAGGAAGAGCCTTTCTTATTTACAGAGAAACCTAGAAAAGGGCAATGTTCTGGAACATCCTGAGAGAGAAATAGCAACGCCCAATGGGTATTCTCGCAATGTCTTAGAAAAACATTAATCCTGTGGCACTGTGGAGAAAAAAAATGCCCTCTTTCAAGTGGCGCTCCTGATACCCGCTTCCCTTCCATGCCAGAAGCATGAATGGAAAATAAGGAAATTGGGGAGCAGAGAGGTAGAACAACCAGCCAGAGACAAATGTGCATACCAAGATAAACAAACTGCTAATGAATAAAATAAAAAGCAAACCTTTACTAAAAATAGAAGTGTTCTCAGTATGAACTTAGACAGACTCCAAGGGGAGGAGGGTCTTTTTATAGACCCTTGTTATCTTGATTGCATAGTGTTTTTCTCTTTTTAATGCAGATAAAGAACAAAATCAGTTATACCCATATCTTGCAGTGATTTCATTCGTGCAGTGGGGTGACAGGCCCTCTCACATTTATGTTTGTCAGACCCCCTTTTGGCCAGCCTGGGCCTCTGTATTGCCTCTACCTACCTGGTGAGCAAATAGTAAGTTCCAGTCTAATGTGCTTCCAGCCCCTCACCTTTCACCAGGAACAGTGGCTCACGTATTGTTCCTGCCCAGTGGATAAACATTTGGTAGAGCCTCAGGTATTATCAGTCTCTCACCTTTGAGTTCTGTTTAATGGGAGGTTAGAGTCTAGAGTTTCTTAAGCATAGATCATAGTAGTTGTTAATGCAGAACAAAGCCTACGGAGAAGGCACCCGGTGGGGTGGAAGACAGAAATCCATTGCTCTTTTTCTGTATGGTGGACTCATCTTTGGAGCTGCTGATTTTTACATATGAAACCACATAATAACAACAGACAAAAAAAATCACCCTATAAGGATCTGGATTTATAGGAATTTAATAACAGACTTTGGGTTGTTGTTGTTTTTTTAACTATTCCAGTCTTTTGTAGTCTCACACTATTAGCCTGGTTTTAATTGATTGAACTTGATTTGACTGAATTACAACTAATCTTTGTAATTGTTAACTACGATTACATACTGTATGCATAAGACACAAATAATTATTTATTCAAGTGGTTTAGTGTATGTATATTTTTAGATTGACCCTCTATTCTAGGATGAAAGGATAACAGGAGCAGAAAATTGGAAGCAGAACAGAAATATATCCAATATGGCACATTATATATCAGCTCTTCAAACTTGGCCCTTTTATGACTTGTGGACTTCAACTCACAGATTTCCTCAGCCAGCGTGCCTGGCTGAGGAATTCTGGGAGTTGAAGTCTACAAGTCATAAAAAGGCCAAGTTTGAAGACCCCTGTTATATACTGTAGCTGGTGAAACTTGTAAAGATTTTTTAAAAAGTGCCAGTCATTGCTAAAAGCATAGTACTGACGGACTGATTTTTACTAGTCATCTAAAGGGCAACCTTGTTAGATATATGAGAACCAGAGCACTATAACCTAAAAGTCCTGTCTTATCCTTGTCTAGAAGATAAGACATATAACAGCAGAGTATCCACAAGAGGTGTGAAGCAAGAAAGAGAAATGAGGAGGCAACCTGTGTCAATGTCACTGTGCAAATTTATGTTATTTTATTTTATTAGATTTATATACTGCCCCTCTCCAAGGACTCGGGGCGGTGTACAGGGCAAAAAACACTAACAACACACAAGATATAAAAATTAAAATAAGATTAAATCAAGAGCCCTAAGTAATAAATACATTCTAAAATTTAAAATTTTTAAAATATAACTTAAAAATCCAATCCCTCAGTCCAGGCCGGCCTGTTCAAACAACCAAGTCTTCAGGTTGCGGCGAAACAAGCGAAGGTCGGGAGCCATCCGAAGCTCAACTGGAAGCTGATTCCACAGGGCAGGCATGCCCACAGAGAATGCTCTCCCCCTGGGAGCCACCAGTCGACATTCCCTGACCGACGGCACCCTGAGGAGGCCCTCTCTGTGGGAGCGCACAGGGCGATGGGAAGTTAACGCCGGCAAGAGGTGCTCCTGTAAATAGCCCGGACCCATGCCATTTAGGGCTTTATAGGTCATCACTAGCACCTTGAATCTCACTCGGAAGACAACTGGAAGCCAATGCAGCTCACGGAGCAAAGGTGTTACATGGGAGTATCGGGAGACCCCCATCACAACTCGCGCGGCTGCATTCTGCACCAGCTGGAGCCCCCGAGTGGCATTTAAGGGCAGCCCCATGTAGAGAGCATTGCAGTAGTCTATCCGAGAGGTCACGAGCGCATGAGTGACTGTGCGTAGGGCGTCCAGGTACAACTGGCGCACCAGGCGAACCTGGGCAAAAGCCCCCCTAGTCACAGCTCCTATATGATCTTCAAAATTGAGCTGTGAATCAAGGAGGACACCCAAGTTGCGAGCCCTATCTACGGGGGGGGGGGGTAACACCTCACCCCCTATAGATAATGATGGAATAGAATGGACAACCCGAGATGCCGATATGCACAGCCACTCAGTCTTGTTGGGATTTAGACAAAGCCTGTTCCTCCCCATCCAGACCCTCACCACCTCCAGGCAACGGGACATCACGGAGAGGGCATCACTGAGTTGATCTGGGGTGGAAATAAAAAGCTGGGTATCATCAGCGTATGCCATGGCTTATGACTTACAGACTTGTGTCAGACATCGATACACAAATACATAATGGTGACATTTGTGTGAAGGCATCGCCTCACACATGTCATCATGTTGTTGTTGTGGTTTGCCGAAGACACCTTTGGAGAACTTTAAATAATGAACTTTCTCAAGTCTGGTTCATATATAATACAAGAAAACCATTCCCCCCCCTCTCTCTCCTTTCTATAAATGAGTCTTTGAATAGTATTGGGACCTTGCTAACTCTTGCTCTTCCTCTCCACCAAAACATGTAATAATCACACTTGCATCTTTGCATTGGTTTCTCATATTAACTATCTTGTGGATTTCTATACTGAAAATTAAACATTGTTGATTGCCCCTTTCCTTAATATATTTTCTTATTTTGTCCACATTCCTTATTCAATTCTTTAATTTCAGTTCAAGAACCGTCATTTGCAGAGGCTGACTGCTACATCAGATAGCCATAGAAAGCTGCTTTAAGTGGGCAATGCTTCCCAGCACCTCCCTCTCATCTGTCCTTTGTGTGAAATGGAAAAGCTATTACGTTTTGGCAGGCTGGAAAGATGTTTGGTTATGTGGCTAAAACTATCAGCTCTTTGGGAAGCAGTTATTGCAAACTTAGGCCCAGATCTCAGCCAAAATAGATTTTTTTTTTAAAAAAAAAGAATCAACAATCCATGGTCAGATCTCCTGTCCTTTTCATTTTTGGAGCCAACTGAAGGATTTGTGTTTGTATGGTGGCCTCATTGGGAAGAACTAATCTCTGACCTCTTTGCAGAATTTTGCCAAAAAGCATCTCTTCCCTGTATTTACCATATTAGTGAAAAATTATGAGTACCTAGGTGACTCATAAATCTTACAGTTTTAGGGTTGCTTACAGCACCAGCCAAATTGTGGTTTCTAAATCAATTTTGTGTAAGTAAAAGTTTCACACAGTTTTTTCAGCCTAGAACAGTCTGCCCAAGGCCAGAGGAATTGACCATAGTTCCTGGTCTTCCCAGGAAGCAGAGAACAGCAAATTTACACGTAGCTGTGTCTCTTTCATGTTCTTACAAGGAAGAGCCCATCTTATTTGAAAAATGGGATGAGAGAAATGGATTAACCCATTAACATGGCAGACCCAATCCATATTATCCTTGCTCTTTGTTGAAGGGAAAGGTAAATTAGTCTATAGCTAATCCACATCAGTTCATATGTCCATTTTCCTTTAATGTGTTTGGTTTTTTAAATCCCTATGAATGTACAGTACATTTTTACATTTGAATGTTTATTTTTTAAAGTAAAATCAGGCATTTTTAATCTCAAACATAACATTTTTTTAAAAAAAATGGTTCATTATTTGAACCAGGATTGTTACAGTATGAAAAAGTACACATCCTTTCAATTTACATCAGAAATTTCAAATACCAAATTCTTCAAACATCTCTATTTGCCTGTTGCTTTTTCTCCAATAATAAGTCCCATGTGTTTGGAGGCTGCTCCACTGAGGCACAGAAATATAGTCTCCCAGTTTATGGAAAGCAAGCTGTATAAAGAAAGGACCCATGCTAAGTTATTGATGTTCAATTAATAAATAAGATATTAATTGGAGAAGGGAGGAAAAGACATGGATGAGTATTCAGTCATCTGACACATTTTCCATAGTCAGAAATGATGCCATTCACAAGGTATAGCTTTAGCTTTAGTCAGAACAGAGTTTGAATGATTAATCAAGGGGTGAGCTAGAGTCCATGGGCAGAACCTTGCTACATTTTGGGTGGCGCTTGCTTAAAAAAAAAGCTTAATAAAATTTAACATTGTGACCTTGGTTAGGTGGCCAGGCAATTTTTGAGAGGAATGTCAAGGAAAGTACTCCTCATCAGAGCCTGGTGGCTTTGGCACAAGTAAAGGAAAAAGACAGGTACCACTCATGCTCATGCTCAACAGGGGGTGAGGGAGGCCAGGTGAGTGTTTGAAGAAGATCTAAAGGGTCTCACCCATTATTATCTGGCAGCATTAATCACTTCCATCTCTCTGGAACAATTCAGTTCCAGGTGAACAGCAGGAAAGAGAAAATAAAAGAAACAGGATTTCCAGACCACCATGTAAAGACTTCCCTCATTCCTCCTCCCCTACCCTCTGTGACTGAAGGCCCCTTGATAACAAATTGACAGTGCACCCTTGGACTAATCCATGTCACAGAAAAATGCTTGGAGGGGTGACTGGCAGCAGGTAAGCGTGAGGGATGATGGTAGAATTAGAGTCAGATGTGGAGGTTAGAAGCAATGGAGTGAGACAAATAAGGGAAGAATTAGAGAAAACTTTGTGTGGGGGGAGAGGGAAAGAGAAAGGAGGGATAAATATAAGATTGATGATTTTAAAAGGAGGAGTTACTAAGGTTAGTTTTGGATATTAAGGCTAATCTCTACATTTTATCAAATAACAATTTGTTCTGGATGCTATATTCCATAACTAAAATATGTTTACTGATAAAATTGCCAGTGTTTTGGTAGGAATGGAATTGGATAACATATCTCAGCTTATGCTATGACCTTGTTTTGCTCTGCTAAACATGTAAAAAGCAAGCTGTAATGCTCTTTGTAAACCAGCTAAGTGGTAGCAACAATTCATTGGGACAGATTAGTGCAGGAAGTCTGCACTCAGTGGATAAGTGACTTTTCCAAGAACTTGGAAATTAACTTTTACACTGTCTTGATCTTGGGCAAAAACCCAAGAAGCAATGAAATGGACCCCTGGAACTTTGTTAACTCACTCCTATAATGAACAGTTAGAATTAAGTTGACTTAGCTATAAACAGTCTTAATTGGTGAGATTTATATCTGTCACATTAGAATTTCATAATAGTCTGTGGCATACAATTATTTACAAAACTCTGCTAGAGGCAGACAAGAGAGGAGAAGAAAGGTAAAGTTTGCTTTGCTGTTGTTGATTTGCTTAAAAGATAAAATGGTTGGTTGAAGAATTCCCTTGGGGCAGTGGCATAATTGTTAGCTGAAGAATTCCTGCCACATTCTTTACCCAATTCCATCACACAAACTTTGTGAGTCTTTTCCAAGATTCATATTTCTCAGCTTCGTGTAGGTAGGCAAGAAGTCAATGTAATATTATATTCCATCATATTAAGAAGCTGATTATGTACTGGAGAACTTCCAGTTAAATTTCATCCCCTGAATGTGCTTTAGTTCAAGCAACCAGTAAATTTATGCATTTCTATTAATCCACTGGAAACCTTGTGAAAGGATCACTAATAAATTTATGAAAATTTATAGCCTTTTGGTTGTATCAAATATTCAGATCTGAGTTATAAATTTTAACTTAAAAATTACTGATTGCTCATCAACTGGAAAGCCAAAAGGTTTTGATGGAGTAGAGCTGAAGAAAAAAAAACCAAAGGAAAATATGAGGAAGCTGAATGAGAGAATCAATGTAAATATTTTGAAGTGGATAAACTTATAACTAAAGTTAATACTCCCTATTTGTTAAATATAAGTGAGAAACAGCATTTTTGTTATCAAAAGGGGCCTTCTATTGTACAAATGATGAAACCCATATGTAGAAAAGCATTAGATGTGAGAATCCTCTTTAGAAAAAACTAAGCTTAAACAAAGCCCTTAAGAACCTATTTCACACTCAGCTGTCAGATATAATTTTACTAAATTAATTGTATACTAATATAATGTGACCTTTGATCACATTCTTGGAAATGAAATTTGTATTGGACAAAAATAATTGAATCAAAGCTCAATACATTTCACAAGGATACATGAGCTATCTGCTGTATTTTTTCTTATTAGTAATAATTTTACTGAAGCTTTTTAATAAGCATAGTAAATACTAAAGCAAACTAAACCAGAGTTGTGCTTGGTGAGATGGGTGGTTATATAACTTTGGTAAATAGAAGAAAATTGTGGGCGTAGTTTGGAAAGTGCAGGGAGAAAAAAAGAGAAAAGTAGAAAAAAAGAAAAGCAACAAAGACGATAATAAAAAAGTGGTTTCCAACTTTAGTCACACATAAGTTAATATGCTAATTTTTCTCCTTAATGTTACAAACAACAAAACCCTTCTTCTCATGGCCTTTTTATCTATACCCAAACAGAAATCATCATCTTCTCATTCCTAGTTCAGCAAAAAGTCCATTAACAGCTATCAGAAATATCAAACCAATAGTTTATCTCTGGTCAAACAATCCAACTTTATATTCTTTCTTTTTAATTTTCACAGTCTTGATCTTTAAATCTTTATTATGTCATTGTAGAATTTGATCTTTCATCACTCTTAGGTATTTAAAAAAAATCTTCAAATCTTTCCCCATTCTACTTTGTAAATCCTATAAAAAGGCATTGGCCAGGAATTCTTGTCACAACTCTTCAATGTCTAGATCCTTTTCCTGATTTAGTCTTGTGTACTCCCATTTGGGTAATCTCTTTTTGTTGTCTTCTATGTCTTCAAACTTCTATATCAGGTTAAAAAAAACCCATCATCTTTGAAAAGTTTATCCATTGAAAACTGCATCCTGTCCAAGATCTTTTCTGATATTAATATGCCAGTCCATTTTTCAAAGGACACTTTAAGGCAAGAAAAAGTTACAGCCAGCTTAGCATTTTTTCACTCTTATCTGCTTGGTCCTTTAGTTCCCTCTAGTGTCCGTTTGTATGACTCAGTTCCTAAGGTGGATTTAGTTCTGTTCCAGTCATTTTCCATAATTATATTATTTAATTATATAGTTGTTTTTTTAATCTAACAGCAAAACTAATCAATATTCCAAATCTCTTTGGTCTCCCAATCTTTTTAAAACTTTCTTAGATCAAACTTTTTTTTTTTTGCTTTTTGCCAATTGCATGTTATTTTAAATTCTTATGAATCTATGTAAAAAATTTCTTAAATCCAAAGAAGAGGTAAAACTTATCAGGGATCAAATTAAGCTTGCCATTTTGAAGGTCTATAATATCCAGTGGTGGGATTCAAATATGTGAACAACCAGTTCTCTGTGTGGATGATGTTTCCGGAAGTCCATTCTGGGCCTGGGCAACAAATATTAGTTACCGGTTCGGCCGAAGTGGTACGAACCTGCTGAATCCCAACACTGCTAATATCCATAAAATGATTAACTTGAACATTTAGAACTGATTAGAAAATGAGTTCTACTGGTTTAGTGTCTTTATGAGATATCTTCCCCCTGAGCGTATAGTACTCAAACCGTGGGAGACTGCTGTTTTTTTGTCTCCTTGCAAGGAGCTGCAATTCAGGGCATTCATGGGCAATCTCCTGAGCTCTCCTTTTCTGGAGAAATTTGACAGACTGCCTTCTCACTCTTCTTCTCCACTTGTTCACAAAGACATCTTCACTTAGCCATGACCAGAAGCCCCAGTCATCTGCTGTATTTCAAGGAAATAGTGTATATTCCATTTATGTCAATCCGTATAAAATGAATTGGAAAAACAATGTAAATTACATGTTAACAAACATTTGTTGGGAAAGGAAATCAGTTCATTAACCTTTCCAGTCCTTTGTATTGTCATAGGGCTCTTCCTCATAATTATGCTTATGCCTGTTCAAAAAAGAAGGACATGTAATTTATGAAGAGAATGAAATACTGTAAAAGATGAATAATAATGATGTGCAGATCTGGTCTACCCTAATATTAATTAACATGAATTATTCTGTTACATCAATTTTGATTTTTTTAGTAATGAAAAAGTCATTTATTGTAAATAATATATCTTAATTTCTATTCATCTACCCATATTTTTTCTATGTAACCATCCCTATTTCTTTTTTGTGTACAACTTTTACAAAACATGTTGCTGTGATGATTCCCCCAGATGCTTCCTGAGATGCCTCTCCAGATGTCAGTTCAGAGGAGGATGAACCAGACTCTAGGCACATCAGGAGGGGAGTTGGTCAATGGCTCTGAGGCAGGGGCTGCAAGTCCAAGTGGAGGGGAGTGGTTGATGGGAGAGAAACTGGATGAGTAGCCAGCTGAGAGTGATTTGGTTGAACCACAGCTGCAGCAGGACAGCCCTGAGGTTTCAGGTGGGGAAAGCATGCAGCTGCAGCTAGTCAATAATGAGGAAGAGGAACTGCCTTCTTCACCTGATCCGACACCACATAGGGCAGAGAAAAGGCAGGAGCAATGAAGGTCAGCCTAACTACTCATGAGGAGGCAGCTTTGTTCCTCTTGATGGGCTGCACCAGAAGCTGGCTATTTAGCACAGCAGACAGATGGAGACAATGCTGGGAACAATGTGTTCATTTCCTAGCTGTGTGGTTCCTAATCATTGTGATTCCTGCCTTGTTTTGGATTTGACACCATGCCTTGAGTTTGGATTGTGCCTTGTGAACCCTCTTGTGTTGTGGATTTAATTTTGCCAGGTAGATTTGTCTTGTTTGGGAAACGTTCAAGTGCTTTCTGGACTCATTGGCTATTTGGTCTGTGAACTAGCATTGGTCTGCTTTTGGTTGGACTTAATTTGGGACAGTTCTGGGTTTTTGGTAAAGGGAACTGCTGAAGAATATTAATAAACCCACTAAATCACTGTTATGTTTGTGTGTGAGTGAGCAGGACAGCAGAGTTGTAGATATTAGAGTAGAGATTGGACAGTTGTCTTTTATGGATCCTTTAATAATTGTGCAAGTGGTCTCAGAATTTGTCCCTCATCCCATTCTGTTTAATATCAATGTGAAATTGCTTGGTGTGGTCATGACACCAGCTATATGTCTCTATTTGAGCAAAATAGTAGGATCCTCACCCAGTGCTTGGAAATTGTGAGAGTCTGGATAAAGTGAAGGAGCTGAGATTGAAGTCCAGCAAAATAGAATTATGGAATTACTGTTTTTACAGAAGGTGTCTAGTTCCAGATGATCTTCATCTTTAGTTCTGGATGGGTTGCACTGTAACTGAAAAAGTATATAATCTAGGACTTCCAGTCCTGCGCACAGCGCAGTAGTTGAGGGGTTCAGGACTCTGTGCCCTCCAGCTCAGTTCTTCCTGTTAGGGACCCTAAATGGGCCAGACACTGCCCCAGAGAGGTGACGATGAAGGAAGAAAGTCCCGGGGACCTCAGAGAGATGGCAGTCAACCTGATCAGTCCAGGAGCCGCCTTCCAGAAACCAACAGGAGAAAGGCTAGCTTAACTTCAGAGTCTAGCCCAAGCTGCAAGCAACCGAAGTCAAAAGCACTATTTTAAGCTGATTGTAAACAGCGTGCTTGAATCCGGGTAAGAACATCGATTTTCTCTATCCTACCTATCAATTTTCCTGAAGGGGAGGGAAAAAAACTCCCAAGAAGCAAAAAAAAAAAACCTCCAAAAGTGAAGGAGGGGGTTTTTTGCCCCACCCTTTTGCTAATGGAAGCAGCGAACTGAACCTTTTATGGAGGACTAGTATTTGAAAAGGGATGCGGTGGCTCAGTGGGTTAGGATGCTGAGCTTGTCAATCAGAACGTCGGCAGTTTGGCGGGTCGAATCCCGAGTGCCGCGTAACAGAGTGAGTGCCTGTTACTGGTCCCAGCTTCTGCCAACCTAGCAGTTTGAAAGCACATAAATATTGCAAGTAGAAAAATAGGGACCACTACGGTGGGAAAGTAACAGCGTTCCGTGCACCTTTGGCATCTAGTCATGCCGGCCACATGACCATGGAGATGTCCTCGGACAAGCGCTGGCTCTTCGGCTTTGAAACGGAGATGAGCATCAGCCCCTAGAGTCAGAAATGACTAGCACGCACGTGCGGGGGAACCTTTACCTTTACCTTTAGTATTTGAAAAATGAATCAGTGCTACACCTACTGGTGGTTGAGGATTATGATAGCTATGGTTTGCATGTAAGACTTGGTAAAATCTGGCAAAAAAACCTAATCTCTACTTGTGACCTTCAAAGTTTTAACAACAGAGAACAGCTGTGACAAAAAAGAAAATAATCTGGGCTTTAGATAAAGTGATACTTATAAACTTTAGCGAATAAAAAAGAATGTTTTTGAACTCTCTGGATTACAAGTATTTATTTAACTCTGACTTCAAAGCTGTTACCAGAGGTGGGGGAAAATCTGGATTCCTGGTCATCATGGAAAATCAGAAATTTATACAAAGAACTCATCAAGAAAAAATAAATACTTTTCAAGAGGAGAGATATGATATGCCGCAACTAATTCAAATAACAATTATTTCAAACCACAAAGAAATTCAAAATAAATTTGAAAACATAAACCAACTCATCTCCAATTCAATTTTATACCAAAAGTATCCCAGGAAAATACAACAAGTTCCCCAGATTTATAATTTTGGGTGACTTCAATCTACCATCCCTGGGGGGATCATCTGAGTTAGCTCGGGAGTTCATGGCTTCCATGACGGCCATGGACCTGACGCAAGTAATTCAGGACCTGACTCATGGGGGGGTGTCACACGCTCGATTTGATTTTTCTATCTGGCCGGTGGTTAGATGATCTGGGTGGGGGTTCTCCAACTGTTACGCCCCTGTCATGGACTGATCATCATCTCCTGCGGCTGGTCTTCCATTTTGCCAATCCCCATCGTGGGGTTGTTGAACCAACTAGATGGTTCCGCCCCAGGTGCTTAATGGACCCTGAGCGGTTCCAGGCAGTGCTTGGGTCTCCACCTGCTGCCCTAGTTCACAGCTTGGCTGAGGCCTTAGTGCAGGCCTGGGAAAAGGCTGCCACGGAGGCACTCGACCAAGTTGTACCCATGCGGCCCCTGACCCAGTGCAGATCCCAGTGGGCTCCGTGGTTTTCCACGGAGCTCTGGGAAATGAAGCATCGGAGACAGGGCCTAGAGAGCTTTTGTAGGTCCAGCCAGTCTGAATCTGACCGATTGCGACTAAGATCCTTTACGAGGTCTTATCTCGTGGCGATGAGGATGGCAAGGTCTAACTACTTTGCCACCCTCATCGCGTCTGTAGATAATCGCCCGGCTGCCCTATTTAGGGTGACTCTCTCCCTCCTGAATCAGGAGTGAGGGAGGAGCCCTTGCAGGGTCATGCTGAGGAGTTTAGCCAGCATCTGTCAGACAAAATCGCTCAGATCTGGACCGGTTTGGACTCTGACTGGGCAGAGTCTGACGGTGAGAACATGGGTGGTCTTGTCGATGTCATCTGGGAGGAGTTCGATCTTGTGACTCTGGAAGAGGTGGACAGGATTATGGGGAGGCTGAGCTTCACCACGTGTTTATTGGACCCGTGCCCCTCCTGGCTGGTATATTTGGCTCGGGAGGGGACACGAGGCTGGCTCCAGGCAGTGATAACTGCTTCTTTGAGCGAGGGTAGTTTTCCCGCCGCCTTGAAGGAGGCGGTGGTGAGACCCCTCCTCAAGAAGCCTGCCCTGGACCCTGCTGTGTTAAACAACTATCGTCCGGTCTCCAACCTTCACTTTCTTGTGAAGGTTGTCGAGAGTGTGGTGGCGCAGCAGCTTCATTTGTTCCTGGAGGAAACTGATTATCTAGACCCGTACCAATTGGGCTTCAGGCCCGGGCACAGCACAGAGACAGCGTTGGTAGCGCTGGTGAATGATCTCTGGCGGGCTCGGGACAGGGGTTGCTCCTCTGTCCTAGTCCTATTAGACCTCTCAGTGGCTTTTGATACCATCGACCATGGTATCTTACTGCGGCGTCTCAGGGGATTGGGAGTGGGAGGCACCGTCTTACGGTGGTTCTCCTCCTACCTCCTGGGACATTCACAGTCAGTGTTGGCAGGAGGGCAGAGGTCGGCCTCGAGGCCTCTCATTTGTGGAGTCCCTCAGGGGTCGGTCCTCTCGCCTCTCCTGTTCAACATCTATATGAAGCCGCTGGGTGAGATCATTTGTGGTTTTGGGGTTGGGTACCATCAATATGCGGATGATACCCAGCTTTTTATTTCTACCCCAAACCACCCCAGTGATGCCCTCGATTGATGTCCCGATGCCTGGAGGCGGTTCAGGTCTGGATGGGGAGGAACAGGCTTCGGCTCAACCTTGACAAGAGTGAGTGGCTGTGTGTGCCGGCGTCTCGGGAAATTCAGATTGTTCCATTGTTAACTATGGGGGGTGAGATATTACCCCCCCCCCGTAGATAGGGCTCGCAACTTGGGTGTCCTCCTAGACTCACAGCGCTCTTTGGAAGATCATATAGGAGCTGTGACTAGGGGGGCCTTCACCCAGGTTTGCCTGGTGTGCCAGTTGCGGCCCTATCTGGACCGGGATGCCTTGCACACAGTCACTCATGCACTCGTGACCTCCCGTTTGGACTACTGCAATGCTCTCTACATGGGGCTACCCGTGAAGACTACTCGGAGGCTCCAGCTGGTGCAGAATGCAGCCGCGCGAGTAATGGTGGGGGTGTCCCAATACTCCCATGTAACACCTCTACTCCGTGAGCTGCATTGGCTTCCGGTTGTCCTCCGGGTAAGATTCAAGATGCTGGTTACGACCTATAAAGCCCTAAATGGCATGGGTCAGGGTTACTTACGGGAGCACCTGCGGCCGGCATCAACTTCCCTTCATCCAGTGCGCTCCCACAGAGAGGGCATCCTTAGGGTGCCGTTGGTCAAAGAGTGTCAACTGGTGGCCCCCAGGTGGAGGGCATTCTCTGTGGGCGCGCCAGACCTTTGGAACCGTTTACTGGTGGAGCTCTGGATGGCTTCCGACCTTCGCTCCTTCCAACGTGACCTAAAAACATATTTATTTGAACAAGCCGGCCTGGTCTGATGGGTTTAGGGGTATTTTAATGTTATTGTATTAACGTATTGAATTGGGCTGTAATATGTAATATTTTTTTTTAACTTTTATATGTTATATTTTATTGTATTGCCCTGTACACCGCCCTGAGTCCTTCGGGAGAAGGGCGGTATAGAAATTAAATTATTATTATTATTATTAAATTATTAACAGAGAAGGAACATATAAAACAGATAACTGAACATAAATTCGAGGATAGAGACTTAAAGATGGAATTCTACAAAACAAAGAAGTATGATTTAATCCAAGTGGGGGTAAAATTACAAGAAATACTGGACTTGGAAAAGAAAACCTATATTTCAACACTACAAAATAAACTTGAGGAGAAGAAAAAAGATTGGATAAAATGGTCTGCAGAGATGCCAGGGAAAACACTAGAACTGGAGAGACAAAAAATGACAAGAGAAGCAGAGAGAAAAAGAAGGAAAAAGATTCCCAATAAAACTGAGTGGAAAAATACCTCTAACAAAGGTACTGCACTTGACTTACTTTTTACCTTTACAGTAACATCTTATAAGAATATGGAAAGATTCTTTGACCCAGCAGAACATATTAAGAAAGGCATTGGGCAAAAGAAAAAGGCTAAAGTGAAAATTAAGAAAATAGATGATGGGGACTATCAGAGACATTATCTAAAAAAGAAACACTTATTTGAAAATGGTTAAAGAAATAGAAAAAATTTGGATATGAATTTGACTTTAAGAGGGAGGAGCCCCTCAAGTAACATAGTGCTTTCTTTTTCTTTCTCCTTTTATTTTATTGTTGGATATGACTAATATAAAAGAGTTGGAATGGCCCATGTAAAGGAAATGTTTTAGACATCTAAAGGTGATTGACTTTAAGAAAAGTATAAATGGGTTAAAAAAATGCTTTGAATAAGAGTTAAAAGACTAAAGCCATGATGGCGAACCTATGGCACATGTGCCACAGATGGCACACAGAGCCCTCTCTCCAGGCACGCATGCCATCACCCCAGTCCTAGGCCTTCAGCTGGGTTTTTTAAAACCTTTTCACTTTAGGCTTCCACCGCCATGTGCAAAAACAAAAGGTTCAATCAATCAATCAATTTCAACTTCTTGCAGGAAAAAAAAAGATCTTGCAAAGTTGGAATTGATTGATTGAACTTTTTAGTCCCACTCAATCTGCTGTTACCACCACAGCCACACCCACCCAACTGACCACACCCACCCAACTGACCACACCCATCCAATGGGCCATGCCCACCCAGCACCCAACTATACATAAGTGGGTTTTGGGTTGCAGTTTGGGCACTCAGTCTCTAAAAAGTTCGCTATCACTGGACTAGATGATTAGGTTTATTAAAGGGAATATTTTAAGATTAAATACATTTTTAATTATGATAAAAAAGAACGAATTTCTTTTGGAGGCCCAGCAATCTATAGCATCCAGCCAAAGTGGCACGGAAACCGCCTGGTCTTCCCCACCGGAACAGCTTTTATCCGTGGGCTGTTAGGCTTTTAAATGGGACATAATCTTATGCAGAATTGACTTGGGAGGCCGGTGTGTGGTGTGGTTGGTTCACGTGGTGTGGTGGGATGGAGGGTTTGTTGTCGCTGTGTGTTGGGGGGAGAGGGCACAGGGGGAGGCTCAGCTAATCTCAATGTACACATGTTGTACTTTGACAATAAAGGTTTATTATTTATTTATTAGCTTATAGGAAATAGGGATTTTAAGTAGTATATTATCTTTTTATTTTATTCTTTTTCTTGTTCTCATTCTTCTTTCTCTTTTTAGTTTTAATTATTCCTTAATAAAGGTAAAAGTATTGGGTTGGTTTACATGAGAAAAAATAGATTTAAATATTTAAATGTAATTAACTCTGAGAAAATCTTATCCGGTACAAATGTTTAGAACACTGTGGGAAAAACAAATGTAAACAAGAACTGTAAGCAGGATTTATGATGAGACAACCAGAATGACTAGATAGAAAAGGAATGCTATATTGCTGTGATTATTATTTCTAGAAATATTAGAAAACTTTTATACTTAATTATCATTTATTAAAACAATAAGAATTGTATTACCGGTAACTTAAGGTTGGTAAAAGAGAACACTATGGGAAAAAGAGGAAATCATATGAAATAATGTGGATTATAGATTATAGAATTTAATTGTTAGTGAATGTTTGTTAAATGTAAACCCAGACAATGCACTGTTTACCAAATATTAAGGTGATTATGTTAAAAAATTAATAAAATATTTTTTTTTAAAAAATGAAAAAGTATATAATCTAGGGCAGGGCTTTTCAACCAGTGGTACAGGTACCACCTGTGGTACATTAGCACCTGGCAGGTGGTATGCGTCCATCCGAGAAAAGTGGTAGTGGGAGAGGAGAATGAGCTGAACCGGTGGCAGCACCCCACAAGCCTGAGCGAGAGATGGCTGGAGCTGCAGGGCTGTCAGGGCTCAGCGAAAGCACCAGGATCAGCGTTTCTTCAGGGCTCTCAGGGCTCAGCGGAAGTACCAGGATCAGCGCCAGGCTCCAGCTGGATCTCAGCGCTGATCCTGGCACTTCTACTGAGCCCAGAAGAAATGCCAATCAGCTGGAATGTTGCAGCATCTCCAGGGTCTTGTGATTTACATTCAGATGCTTGGCATCTGATTCATATTTATGATGGTCACAGTGTCCCAGGGTCATGTGAAGTAACCAAAACCTGCTGCAACCACCCAGCAGATGGGGGGAATAAAAACCAAACACCCACCCCACCCCCACTGCCAATCCTCAACAGAAATGCTCACAACAATGAAAACCTTGGACAGAAAGAAGAGTGCTGCCAGGCGGGCAGGCAGGTGCCTTGCTCGGCTGTGACTTGGGGGGCACTTTTTTCAGTAACTTCAAACAGTCACTAAGAGAACTGTTGTAAATCGAGGACTACCTGTACTTCATCACTTTTTTATTTTGGGGAGGGTCATCAAGTTTTTGACACCTTGCTGGTGACTGGTGGTACTCGGATGTTGTCATATCCTAAAAGTGGTACAATGGGTGAAAAGGTTGAAAAGCCCTGATCTAGGGATCATCTTAAACTTGCAGTTCCAAGGGCTGTTAAACAGACTTTCTAAGAACTAGATCTAGGATTCAGGATGCATCTATCCTAAAGCCTTAGTAGAAGTAGAATTGTGTCAATCCTACTTTATTACAACTTAGTTCAGACACCTAATTTCTAAAGTACATATTTTATGTATTTCATTAAAATAAAATCCTTTTTCACTGTTGCTCTAGTGTTGGTTTGTACTAGCACCATTCCAAAATTGCTTGGATATAATCATCCTGTTATAAAGGATGTTTATAGTTATTACAGTCTGTTTATAATTACAACAGACTATTATAATAGTCAACTTGTTATAAAGAAGACATTTATTTAAAAACTTAGTCCTGGGGAAGAGGAATTTCCTGTTCTGCTTATCCAGATGCCAGGTAAAGGGAAGGAGATATCTCCTCACTCAAGAGTAGCCGTTGCAGCTTAACTATTTGCTCCAGCTACTTGGGAGAACAGCTACACACAGCTCCTAGCTGGAGAAGATGGATAACCTCAGGTGAAATCTGCCTTCTGTGTTGTGACCAAATTTTTCTGTAAACAATATCCCATTGTCTGAAACATATTCTCTTTAGTTCAATTTAAACATAAGTATCTTAATATCTTTTGTTCTGAATTTGAAACTATTTCATGTCTCCCCCTAAGCATAATTACAAAAGATTGTTGTGTGCCAACTACCCTAACTACACTTCACATTTTGCCCAAACTACATGGCCTTTAGGGTGTTATAAGCTATAGCCAGGAAGGTGCCAGGTTCAAGAATCTTAATTAATGTCACTCATAAATTTAATTTTCAGTTTTCCTCTGTGAAACATATACTTTTTCTAACATTTACAATGTTCTTCTAACACTGAATCTGTTCTGTACCAGCCTACTACCGGCCCTGCAGAAAAGGCAGGGACAACCCCTTTACAAAACGGCAAGAGGCTGGAACTAAGACTGCCAAATTTATTAACATAAAACAGAGCAAACACGAACCATGAAACAGGAGCTATTCAAACGGTTGCCTCCAGCAAACCAGCCCTCCCACACATACCCCTTTTTAAACAGTTCAGGGCGTGGCTTCTCTCTGCCTCCTTCCGAGGTGCCCCATTGCCTTCCTCTGTTTACTCCTGATTGACTGCCTCCTGCGTCGGGCGTCCTTGAACAGGGCCAGCTGTGGGTCATCTTCATCCATGCTGTGAGGCTCACACAGCTGGGTCTGCCTCGTAACCAGATGGGAGGGGCCTGGCTGAGGGCTCTGCAGAGCCTCAAGGCTATCCTCTGCAAGCTCTCCAACACCCCCCTCCTCTTCCTCTGATTCGTCCGACCCAACTGCCGAACCCACAGGCTGACCCTGAATCACAACAGAATCTGATTTGAGCCGCTGACATACAGGTAATGAGGTGAGATCCATCCCCAACCCTCTTAGCTTTCCCAAAGGGCCTGAAAACTTGTCTCTGACATCTGGAGATGGAGATGTCTCATTCTGCAGGTAGCTAGTAGATTATCAGAAGATCCTACCAACACACCTTTTGCACATAAGTTCTTTTATTTGCTTTAATGTTAATTTTTTTTAAACTTTGATGCCCAATGTTTTAATCTTGGATGTTTAAATTGTTTTATATTGTTATTTATAACATTGTAAGCCACCCAGAGTCTCTTGAGAGTGAGAAGGGTGGCATATAAATTTAATTAAAAAATAAAAATAAAGAATAAATGATGGAATTCAACAGAAAGGGACTGTGATAACTTCTTTAGGTAAAATGAGTAAGCAATGCTTCTGTCAGACGACAGTATACATTGCAAGAAATATAACCAGTACTTACACGAACAATTTATAGCTGAATAAATGCTCAAAGAGTTTAGGAATCAATAGCCATTCCATATTTAGCTACTTAGTGAGGCTCTATAAAGGGCAAGGGCTGATATCTCTGACTACACTGATACAGCTGCTGTGATGTCATGGCAGCACATCTGGGCCAGGCAGCAGTTTATACATAGAGGCCATGTAAAATTCTGATTCCTAAAAAGAACTCATTCATTCATTCATTCATTCATTCATTCATTCATTCATTCATTCATTCATTCATTCCAAGTTTGTTTGTTTTGTTAAAAGAATGGCAAATTGTTCTCAGAACCTTTCACTGGTAATAGCAAGAAGGCACTTCCTGCTAGAAAGTGTGCCAGATCTACCAAAGTAATGTTTAAGCACATACATTAACG
This sequence comes from Vipera ursinii, assembly GCF_947247035.1. Classification (NCBI taxonomy): domain Eukaryota; kingdom Metazoa; phylum Chordata; class Lepidosauria; order Squamata; family Viperidae; genus Vipera; species Vipera ursinii. The sequence goes on from NC_139512.1 coordinate 295,224,991, forward strand.
GCATTGATGACAATAATGGCAAAAGTGAGGAAGGAGGAAGCGATAAAGAACAAAGAATAACAGGGAAAGCCCAATTCTGCTTAAATAAGTTATCTAACTTTTTTTTTTTTAAAAAATCAATCTTGGGTGTTTCTGTTATACATTTGAAATCTGTATATTCAACAAATTATGCCATGTAGGATGTAAACACTGTACGTGTAATATATTATGTGCATGTCCTGCATAGTTGCAAAACCACAGCATGGAAAACCCAACCTCAGCTCTCTAAACACGGTGAATGGAAAGGAGAAAAAACTGCAGACAGGGAAATCCTCTCTAACTTTGTTATGGAAATACGATCCAGCTTGACATTTTAATTGCGATTCTTCTTCCTTGTGATTTGGCACACATTCATAGCACCCAAGATGTTGTTTAGTAGATCCAGCTGCCTCCCATGGCCTGTAAAATCCAGTGACTCAATAAGATAGGAGAGTGTGAGACTCAATGTGATTTGTGTATGCAGAAACATAAATATGTCACTGGAGTTTAGTCTTATAAATTTGGAGAGTTTATACTTGCAGCATTTGTTGTGCCCTTGTTTACACACAAGGACTGAAAAACCTGACACACCCTCTTTGTGGATGGAGACCTTCACTGTAACAGAATTGCTTCTAATGAGTATGCTTCAAACCATGTGGATGATGTTTAGCCACAAATTAATGTAAACAGAAAAAAAGGATTTCAGATGTTCAAAGAAAGCTTTAATCAAAGATATACTTTGCAAATAGCAACCAGGAGCACATGTAGGGCTCCAATGCCTCGTGGCCAGAGATCACATAGGCAAATGGATGTGAACAGAAGGGCAGAGCAGAGGATTTAATATGCTCAATCATAGTTCTATATAATCCTGAACAAACGGTAGTGGTGGATGAGATACTGGCTTTAGAGACCTGAAGGAAATTTACTGGATATCTCAGACGGTTGTGCAAGATTTTGGATTTGATGCAGGACATGGAATGAGGCAAATGCATCTCTTTAAAGCAACTGCATCTTTTCCAGCACTGTTACTCTAAAGAGTTGAATTCATCCCCATTCACCAGGAAACATCCTTCAGGAGTTGAAGCTGAAGTGCTGCGCAACCATAATATCTCATTTATATTGCCTCACTAAGATAGAAAGCCTTCTAATACTTTGGTCTAACTAATTTAGGAAACTGCTTCTGCTTTTGTTGCATCATTATTTTAAAAAATAATGGATTCTACCTTCATATAATAATGTGCACAAGGATGCATTTAAAAAGGCCTTCTTAAATAGGAAACCATGAGAGCCTGTTCCAAATATTTCACCTCCAGTTATACACAAGGAGCAGGGCATGTATAATTTTTTCCAGGTTCCTTTTCATATTTTAGAAAATTTCTGGCTATCCATCCTTTGCTTGAAAACCTCCAGTGATAGAGCATTTGTGTCTGCTGAAGAAAAGGCTGTTCTTAATAGCTTTCTTAGCTTGGACATTCTTCCCTATTTCAAGTTTAGAACTCCCTCTGTGAAGTTTCTACCCACTCTTGAGAGCAACGGAAAATGAATCAACACTCTCTTCTCTATGACAATCCTTCAAGTATTGGAAGATGCTATTATGTCTTCCCTTAATCTTCACTTCTTTAGGATAAACATACTCGATTTCTTTAAATGTTCTTCATGAGAGTTAACCTCCAGGCTCTTCATCTTCTTTGTTGCTCTTCTATACACTCTTTCCAGGTCCTTAGCATCTGTCTTATATTGCAATGTATTGCAATCCAATGTATAATTGGATTCAGTATTCCAGATGGTAAGTCTAACCAGTGCAGCATACAGCTTTTTTGGCAGCTGTACCACACTGGTGGTTCATACTTATTCTGTGATATTCCAGAACACCCAGATCCTTCTTATAAATACTGCTGAGTACCCAAATCCTCCAGAAGTGCAAAATTCAGCTTCTTCCCTACAACACCCCTACCACTGACCTTGGACAGAAACCATCATCAAGGGAACAGTTACAACTGGACTCAATGTTACTTCCAGCCAAAGATCTCTGCAGGCTTTGCAGCAGCTATTTGACTGCTGAATTCCCTCCCATTGATTGGCTGCTTCACTAGTTCCACATGAAATCTCTTTGCTGCCACCAAATAGTTGATCAACAGCATCTCCATCTCTACCTGAAGCCTCTTTGTGCTGTTGTTGCTGTTAATACTTTTACCACTCCACCATTGCTCCTAGGCCTGTCTGGTCCATTGCATTGTCCCATCTGGCCACCAGGACCTTCTTGCTCACTGACTGAGCTACAGCAACCATCCAATAAGGGGAATGGGGAGAGGAGAGACCTAGTTAAGCAAAGGAATAATTACTTCTGAGTAAAATATGTTACCATCCAAATGGAAAAGACCTTTGAAATTGCTTAGCAAATACTTCCTCCTTTCCTTTCTTATTTCCATAACTGGAAAAGTGCCAGAGACCAACATCAAGTTATTGGGAAATAAGTGAATGAACTTCTCCAGCAGCAAATTTTGCTTCCCATACATCTATTAAATGTGTTCATTGAAGCATCCATTGTCTTATCTTGTTTGCCAAATACTTCTGATTAGCTCAGATAATATCACAAAGGAATGCCTATACTGGTTTCTCATACTCTGTGTAGGTTTAAATTTATTTTCTTATTTCTATATTTAAACCTGTCATCTAGAACTATTTAGCCACAATTCAGTAGCCAAATTCTTAACCTTCCTTGAGTCAATTTGTTATTGAACTGGTTTGGTTGGTATGTGGAGCTGTATTTTTCTTCTTATGACAGGAACTGATAGGAAAAAATATCTTAACATTTATTATGCCAATGTTTATTCCAAAGGCAGCCCAAGACATTTTGCTTCCAAAGGTAGAATGTGAAATAGTGTTCTCCCCAAACAAGAACATAATAGCAACCAAGGCTGGTCAAGTTATTTTGGCATGTAAGATGGAAAAATCTCACAAATGCCTTTTTCTGGCATGCAAACATACTATACAGTAGCTATTCACTAAACACTTTGCTGCCTTTTCTTAGTACCCCAAATCATCTGCTTCTGCCATGCCCACTAAAAACTAGCATTGGTTGAGCCTATAGTAAGCTCTTAAAGCTGACAAATCACTGCTTACATTTTGTCACGTCCATAGGATCCCCAATTTCCTTGGTCTTTCATCGATGAAACATTTTCACATCTCTCCAGTCTTCTCCCTCCCTTTCATCTGTCTGCCCATTAAAATTAGCATTGCTATATTTAGCTGCCTTCAGTGCACATGGCCATTCCCATGGGCTCTGAATCAGGATAGGCAGGACTAGAGTTTTCCACCTGTAATGCAGAGGCACTTTTTTTTTCCTTTGACACCAGAGCCTTGGAAATCTCAACTAAACCAGAAGACAAGAGCTGGTGGAATGTTCTTAAAATAGTTCTAGTGACTAGCTCCCATCTTAGCTTACTGAAAGCCCTTGGTCATATGAGCAAGCAGTATCTCTGCAAAACAGCACAACTGGTGAATGAAGTCATCTTAGCTTTCTGACAATTGATGAGCAAAGCAGAAGAGCCTGATTTAAGTAGAGGAAGCCTAGGGAGCTATCGCCTCTGGACTGAGATGTTTTTTTGTTTTTTTCCTGCTGAAGAGTCAAGCATGTTCCATTGGGGTCATGCAAGTTCAGCTGAAAGGCTGCTTTAAAAATCTTCTAAATGAAATCAGACTATTTTATTTTCAGATAACATATGCAGTCATGACATTCTGTGGCATCTCTAGAAACCAGAATGTATAGCAAGAAATGGGGAAAGGATAAGGTAGAGCATATAAAATACTCGTGATCATCTCTAATCAATGTTCTCATGCTATCTCTTTTTGCCCTGTAGGTTAGACAGGACAGTCAGGCATCCTCATCCAAATGAACCTTGAAAATATTATTATTTGTTATCTACATAGATGTTCTCTTTGACATGCCCTGGAGGATTTTAGGTGGTTCTGGCTGGACTTCATTTTTTTTCTACATTGAAATCTATCTTGTTTCTTCTAAATGCCTATACAACTCTTGAATGAAGTGAGACAACGGAAGCAAGGAGAAGAAATGAATGCAAGAGTAAATGGAAAAAACTTAAGAGTTAAAACCCAGTTCAAAAAGCAGGCTTTCGATTAGAAAATCATGGACTTTTAACACAAAACTCAGCTCTCAAAACATTAACTGGAGGTAGTGACAAAGTCATAGCTATGACTGCTGGTTGCCTAATGGTAAAGAGTTAATGAGGTTATGAAATCTTACCAGTATTTTCTAATGTAAGGGTCCATTGGATACTAGCACCTCTGGAAAAAGATGGGGAACAGCAGTGATTTTTTAAAATTTGGTTAACCTGATTATGTAACACCAGAACTATCAGTATGGAGATTTGACTGAATTAATGCTTGGCTGGATAAAGCCTAAAATGGTCCTCATTTAAGGACCACTTGTTCAGTGACTGTTTGAACTTAACAGCCGTGCTGAATGAGTGGTGCTTATGACTGTTCCTTGTACTTATGAAGTTGCAGCAACCCATAGACCTGGGATTGCTGCTTGCAATGCTCTTTTGCCCCCAAATCAGTAGGGAAGCCAGCAGGAGGTCGCAAATGGCAACCATGTAGTGCCACATTCAATTATGATAAGGGTTCTGCTTAACAGTGGCAACCAGAAAGGCCAGAATTTCCATCACTAAGCAGCGCTGTCAATACACTGTCATACTTTACCGCCCTGTTGCTTAGCAATAAAAATTCCAGTCCCAGTTACTGTTGTTAAATGAGGACTACTTGCAGTGGGAATGGGTCAGTGTTTACTTTTCTTCTGCACTCTAAAATAAAAACCCACACACTTTATTACTTCTGAGAAGGCTGATTGAAGTGGCGTGGTTAGATGGATATCGCCGTCATTCATTAAAACTTTATCTGAAGAACTGAGCAGATTAGTTATTTCACATTTGTAGCAGTAATTAATATTCTGCATAGGATAAATATGAACAAAAGATGTGACAGCAGAGCCACAATACTCAGACCCTTATCTGGCCATCAGGACATTAATATTTTGTTTACCATCTATTACCTCGTTTGGCTAATGAAACTTCTGCAAGAAAACAAGCAAGCTCAGAGTGCACCAAGGACCCCTCATGCTCCTTTATTAGTACATAATATTTCAAATGCTTTTTCCAGTGAAAGTATTAATACCTATATTGAGAAATGTAACTTGAGCAGGGTCCCTGAAAAACATCCAGAGACAGATTCCATAGCTTCCATGGGAAATATGCCCATTTGTTCTTACAGCTAGAGTGGGTCTGGAGGAGAGCCTACAATACTTTTCTGAGTGTCTAGGTGACCCTTATTCACAGCTGTTTTCCATCTTTCTTATGTCTGCCTTTTAAAACATGAAAGCTGTTATCGTGCAAGAAGGGAGGAAGGGAGCATCATCTCACAGAAGGAATTCGCTGGTGAGGAATAGAGGTTATTCCACTGGGGTTCTACTCTGTACTATCAATCAGCATAAGAAATGTGGAGGCACTGGGCAGTGAAGGTTCTCATAGCTGTCTTGACTCAGCAGTTGTATAAAATAAACTACACACATGCTATTTTGAAGAGTTGTGGGGGAGGAAGAGAGCAACTACTCATAAGTCTTTAGGATGGCCATCGGCAACCTGGAGCCCTCCGTAGGCATTATAGAGTTATAGTCTCAAAACATATGGGGAGGGGGCAGGTTTCAGAAGGCTGTGGTTGGGAGACCTGCCACCCTGAAGCCTCTGTACACATTTATTTTTCACAATATTCAAGAGTCTATGACCCAAATAGGCTTCTAGTCAAAGGGATGGCTACATACAATAAAACAGCTCTACTGTGCCTTCTGTCCAGACACTTTCATCGGAAGACATAAAGATGCATGACACACACACATCCCTTTTCCTGCAGCCTGTTCCCCTCCAAAGCAGAGGAGGGAGGCAGGGGAAATTACAAGGAATATAAGGGAAAGAAAAGGCTCTTTTGCCTAACTGGAGATCTTTCCACGTGACAGGGAATCTATTTATTAATATTATGAAGTTTCATGTCTCCAGTTTTTGAAACTATACCAGAAATATTTCAAAATCAATCGTCAAATGTTTCAGGGTTAACGAATGAGAAATATTCTGTGTTACAAAAAAAATAATGCCTGACTCCATAGAAAGCCTTGGAAATTGCAAATTGTAGCTGCAAATAGTCAAGTTGTCATTAGAGGAGTTTTTAATGTCAGACGGAAAAAGTATGGACCTCAAAATATAAGTTCTTAGACTCAAAATTTGTAAGACCTCAATCATCCATGCAATCATCGGTCAACCCTCTGGATATCATAAACTAAGATAGCCATAAGCAATGGTCTCTGATTTCCAAATGCCAGTGTAAGGCTAATAGTTTGTCAATGGCATCCACAAAGTAGAATAAGGACAAATGATAATAATAAACAATAAGCATAAGAAAAAGGAAAGGAAAATCTCAAGACTTGTTTCCTTGGGACAATTCTCCACTATATTTTTAAAAGGGTGAAAGAGGGCTTGTAACACATCAACCATGTCACCCTTTCGCTGCCTGCTTTTAAACAATTTCATTCCAGAAATACTGCTTTTTGCATTTCAGTTTGATTTAGTTTTAATGTTTTGATTTGATACTATTTTAGCCCTGTATTATAAGAGGGCTTATCAGAAAAAAGCTATTTACTATTTATTGCTATTTGCTTTACTGAGGTTTAATTTTTAATAATTAGCAACGCTTATATTGTTTAATGCTGTCTTGCATTTAATTTCCTTGAAGAGATAGAATATAAATAATAAATAAATAGAAACCCCCCAGAAATGTTAGCTAAAATGGATTAGGGCTGGTGAAACTGTCCTTTGGCCAATGACCCAGCACAAGACACCTCAATCCAGAAGTGTCTTATCTCCATTTATTTCCATATATGTTTCCATCCTCATTAGGTTCTGAAATTGGGCACTGAGGCAGATCAGAGGAGACTTTCCAAATAGAGTTATTTCTTCCACCCATGTGTAAAGTAGCATGCTGGGAGGCATACACTGCACATGTATGTATACTAAAAAATCATCATAGATTTAAACAACCTTATGAAGATTCGTTGGAAATTACATAATGAATGAGAAAGAGATTATCATGTCATGGGTCTATTTAACAAGTCACATGGTGCATTGGAGGAAAGGAATGTGTCCATCTATGGTAACTGATGCAAAGACATTGCAATATCCACCTCAGTGTTGCAGATCAAGATGTGTTCTACCATCACCCTCTACGCAGGCAGCTGAGACGATGCGTCGGCAAAGAGCTGGCTTTATTTATTAGACAGATTAGAAGGCATTAATTGGTTGCTCTCATAGTTTCTGCTCAGAAAGGTACAGTAATCACAGGGGCATTTTTGGCATTGCTGACATAGTTTTCCAGCCCTCCTGCTGAGAAACAGGGACCCTTGCATACTTCAAAAGGGCTTAAAGGCTTGGGTTGTGCCACCACAGTAGCAGTGCTGGTGCAGGACTAGGGTGTGGGGAATTTGCAGTAGAGGATTAAATACCAGGGCTATTGTGGAATTTTAAACACTGATTTTTCCAACTGACCACAGGCCCAGAGCTTGTGTGTGGCATGTTTGAGTCTCTAAAGTGCTTGCAATCCAGTGATCTTTGATTTCATAATATTTTTTTCTCCCCCCCCACCTCAAATATATTTTGGTTTGGCTGTTCCATAGTCACAAATTAGCAAAAGACACACATGAATTAGTTAAACCTGGCCCAGCTTAAGGAAGAGGAAAATAAAGATTTCAGTCATGCCATTTCTGCGTGACTGTATCGCATGTCTTCCTTGCTCTTTCTTAAGTTTCTTAATATTCTTCAAATATTCATATCCATCAGTTTGCAAGAATCCTGCCCAAGGTGGGCTCTGCCAATCTGTTCTCATAAAGATTTTGAATAGGTTTGCTTACAGAACTGTGGAATCCTGGCTTCACATTCTCATGTATTCAACGTCACTAGGAATCTTCCAATCAGTGATTGCATTTGAACGGTGCTCTAACATAGATATAAAGCATCCAAGCCGCAGTAACTCAATGGCTTAATGACACTGGAGATGGTCTTTGTTCCAGCAGTGCTAGTCCTAACATCATGTGGCAAGGTGAGCTTCCATCACGTGCCTCAGCTTCTGCCACCTAGCCATTCAAAAACATGCTCTATGCGAGTAGATAAATAGTACCACTTCAGTGGGAAGATGAGTCAGCATTTCATGCAGATGGTCAGAGCCCTGCCAGGCCTGGACCTTCCAGATGAAACTCCCATTTGCGAGGCGGCTTCTGTGAAGGGAGAAGGCCCCAGATGATGCTGCAGAACACTATTCTTCCTTTCCAGTGCAGAGCTAGCTCATCAGCTATGGTGCACTTTGAAAAGTGTATGAGGGTGAACTGAATGGACTAGAAGTTTTAAGAAGCCAAATAACTACTCTGAATTAGCACTGTAGCCTCCTGGAACATCACCACATACTAAATCAATAAGTAACAAAGCATCCAATTTGAGGAGTTAGCAGTAATTTCTGCTGTCGCATCTGGGCAGAAAAAATGAAGCTGGTCCAAGGACAGCAGAACACTTAAATGAAAAACAAAGAAGCAGCCATTTTGATTATTGAATAACAGGATAACAGAGTTAGGAAGGACCTTGGAGATCTTCTAGTGGTATCTTACCTTATCAAAAACTGGTATCTTATTATCTAGCTTCTAGGTGTTTCAAATATATATTTATTTTACTATTCTACCAGAAATCTGTTGTATTAAATGAGCTTCATGTGAAAGAAAGACGTTCCTTGCCAACTAAGGCTGGCATTCTTTTTCTTTTGCACAGAGGTAATTCTATCTCGGCTTGGGTCTAACTCCAGTCCTGTCATACGATAGCACCATTCTGAAGAAGGCATCTGGTTTGGCTTGGTGGAAATCACGAGCGTCTTGGGGTCCGGAACTACTGAGCATAGTCACACAGAGTCACCGTAGAAAATCTGACCGCCTACAATGTGGTCAGGTTACCCACTGCCATCAAAATAATTCCATTATCACCAGCTGCAGTTAGAGATAAAATGATCTCAGTTGTGCTAGAAGCCAAAGGGAGTATAGGAATGGGACGGCATAAAGACTGCCCAAAATAATCACGACTATATCGATCTTATCTTTTTCGCTTACAAGAGTTATAGATTTTCCGCCAGGCCAAAAGTCTACAATGATAAGAATCCAGATCTCATGAACCAAGCCTTGGTAGCAAATAACATATCCTCAAAGAGGACTGGAGCTTATTAAGATGATTGTAGTTCAAAGGCAGAGGCACTATAAGATACAGGATCATGAACAGCATGTTTTAAAAAAGGGAAGGATCCCATTTCATTGAGAGAAACTGGAAGGGGTGATCTTCATATATATGAAGAAAGAAAGTTCAGACTGAATCCCACAGAAAAAGATAAAGACTTTCTTCTCAAACATAAACTGATTGTGGACCAGACACAGGAAGCAAGAGCAACAGAGAATAAAGTTGATCCAGACCAAAACCCCAAACCAATTACAGCTAGTCCTCAACTTATGACTACAACTGAGCCCAAAATTTCTGTTGCTAAGCGAGACAATTATTACGTGAGTTTTGCCCCACATTACAACTTTTCTTGCCACAGCTGTTCAGTGAATCGCTGCAATTGTTAAGTGAGTAACATGGTTTTAAAGTGAATCTGGCTTCCTGTTGACTTTCCTTGTTAGAAAGTGGCAAAAAAAAAGTTCACATGATCCTGGGATATTGCAAACATCATAAATACATACAAGTTGCCAAGCGTCTGAATTTTAATTACGTGACCATGGAGATGCTGGTCACATCTGTAGAGTTTTCTAGCAATATACTTTCTTCATTTAGTATCACTCTTGGTAGCCTAGATAGGCTATAACTTGGGAGTTAGGAGTGGTAGAAATACTGTACATGAGTCTCCTAAAATGTTAATTTCTGCAATTCCCACAAAAAGAAATTTAATGAAGAATATGGCCTAGGACAGGGCTTTTCAACCAGTGGCAGGTGGTACGTGACCATCCTAGAAAAGTGGTAGCGGGGGAGGGGAATGAGCTGCACCAGTGGCAGCATTGCACAAGCCTGAGCGAGAGATGGCTGGAGCTACAGGGCTGTCAGGGCTCAGCAGAAGCTCCAGGAACAGCGCCAGGCTCCAGCTGGAGCTCAGCGCTGATCCTGGCACTTCTGCTGAGCCCAGAAAAAGCACTGATCAGCTGGAATGTTGCAGCATCTCCAGGGTCTTGTGATTTACATTCAGATGCTTGGCAACTGATTCATATTTATGACAGTCACAGTGTCCCAGGGTCATGTGAAGTGACCAAAACCTGCTGCAAACACCCAGCAAAGGGGGGGAAATAAAAACCAAACACCCACCCCACCCCACCCCTGCTGCCAATCCTCAACAGAAATCCTCATAACAATGAAAACCTCGGAGAGGAGGAAGAGCACTGCCAGGCAGGCAGGTGTCTTGCTCGGCTGTGGCTTGGGGGGAACTTTTTTCAGTGCCATTGTAACTTTGAACAGTCACTAAGGGAACTGTTGTAAGTCGAGGACTACCTGTACTTCATCACTTTTTTCCTCTTTTTTTTTTTTTGACACCTTGCTAGGCGACTGGTGGTACTCGGATGCTGCCATATCCTAAAAGTGGTACAATGGGTGAAAAAGTTGAAAAGCCCTGGCCTAGGATAAAGTTGAGAACTGGATCGAAAGTACTCAATTTAAAAATAAGATGCACTGAGAAACTCTTGATGTCAAGGCCCTTTCGTTGGAGCGTTCAGACAGCAGAGAAGAGAAACAAGATTCCAAAATAGAAAATAAAATGGATTAAAGCAAAGTGGAAAATGTATAGTTAAAACAACATACTGAGTGAAAATTTAGGCATGAAACTTTTCCTAGACAATTGTATTCCATATTTGTAAAGGGAAGAGCCAAGGCTAAGCTGGGCAAGCAATCAGAAAAGATATTTAAATGGCACCGATGCTATTTCTTTTCTAGGATTTGCTAAATATAATCTGAAGTGGCACTGTCCTTCTTTTTATTTTAAAGACCTCTGCAGAAAGAAAATATCCTTGCCTGCCTATTCAACCTAGAAGGGTGTGGGGGGGGGAGCTTTTCTTAATCATGGGTACAAATGTGCCTGTTTCTAGTTTTTTCATAAGATAATTAGAAGCTGTGGTGGTACAATGGTTAGAATGCAGTATTGCAAGCTAATTCTGCTGACTGCCCATTGCTAGCAGTTTAACAGTTTGAGTCTCACCGGCTCAGAGTTGACTCAGCCTTCCAACCTTTCCAGGTCGGTAAAATGAGGGCCCAGATTGTTGGGCCCAATATGCTGACTCTGTAAACTGCTTAGAGAGGGCTGTAAAGCACTGTGAAGTGGTATATAAGTCTAAGTGCTATCACTATAATTGCAAATAACCAAATTTTAGTATCTAAGGTAAAGTAAAGGTAAAGGTTCCCCCGCACATGCGTGCTAGTCGTTTCTGACTCTAGGGGCTGGTGCTCATCTTCATTTCAAAGCCAAAGAGCCAGCGCTTGTCTGAGGACGTCTCCGTGGTCATGTGGCCGGCATGACTACACACCAAAGGCGCACGGAACACTGTTACCTTCCCACCGTAGTGGTCCCTAATTTTCTACTTGCATTTTTTACGTGCTTTCAAGCTGCTAGGTTGGCAGAAGCTGGGATGAGTAACAGGCGCTCTCTCTGTTATGCGGCACTCGGGATTTGACCCGCCAAACTGCCGACCTTCTGATCGACAAGCTCAGCGTCCTAACCCACTGAGCCACCGTGTCCCATTTAGTATCTAAACCAGTTCCCAAATTTAGAAGAGCCTTATCTTTGACAGCTGTTTCAAAAGGGAAATACAAGAAAGCCCCATATGAAATCTAATATTGCCCGAGTGATATGGGTGCCATCGAAACCACAGCCCATTCTGTGGTTTACAGGGACATTCACCAATTGATTATTTCTTTTTTATTTAAATTTCCAGGGCACTCTGATAGCATTTATTTGCAGTTAAATAATCAAGATAAATGTATTGCTCTAAAAGTAACAACATTTTGCTACGTTATGTATAAACTTTTGCCCACAAATGGTTGCCAATGGTTCTTGTTGTTAGAGGATAGTTTTGGGTTGCTCAGTTTATTGACTGAACCTTTTATTAGTCAATGACTGAAATAAAATTTCTGTGTCTCTGTTTCTAGAGATTCAAAGCTATATTTCTTGCACGTACCTGTGAATTTCTGTGATTGTATATTTCCCCTTTCCTTCTTTAGCCCCAAACAATAAAAGACACCATTTTATACTCTTCTTTGTTAGGTTTACTCAAGTATATGATTTCCTTCCAATTTTTATTCTCTTCGTTTTTCTTTCTGTTCCCAACACATCATTTTAACAGTAACAGATGTGCAATCTAAATATGAAGCAAATGTTTTAAACTTTTATTTGTACGCTACTGAAGTTTGTTGTGGATTCTGTAGTCCCATGAAAGTGTAGGAACTGAAAGAGCAAAAAAGAAGATTCAGACCAACAAAAGGTGAAAGCCAATGATCTCAGCTCAACTGAAAAGCTAGAAGCAAAGAGATGTTCAATTCAAGAAATACTGTATGACAAGCTAGTAGAGATGAAGGTCAATAAATCCCCCCCGGGGGGAGCAGTTTATGGTCAAAGCTTCTGATTCTAGGAAAGCAGAACAGATTCTGGTGAGTTTATCTCCAGCAACCTTCTCTCATGCTGGTATTGTCTTATAGTTCTCATCCGCTGGCCCTTCTCAAGCTCAGCTGATATGGTCTTCATAGTTCTGACACCCAATGCCAGTCTTTACTACAGGGAGCTTAACAGGCAACCTAGCATCCTTTGCTGTTCTCTCCTTTGTTCCTCTGTGGGGTAGTAGCAGCAGAAGGTCTGCTCATAGCACAGGGAAGATAGATCAGAGAGTAGAACTGCAGAATCAAAAATGTCACCAGGACTTGTCCTGCTCCAGCCTCCAGTCTATAATGAAGCTCTGGTCGGCCTATCGAGGCTTCTCATTTTTTTATCCCTTGAGATCTCCTCCTCATCCAAAGAACCCATAACGGACATGCCAGGGCTTGGTATTGGACGTAATATCAGATTACAGTTCAGCAAAATAATTGCTTGTTGATATTATTTACTATCACTATTTTATTCTTGCTACTCATTCAGTCCCTGGAAGAATTATGCCATGAATATGCCTCTTCTAACCAACTCACTGTCTGGGAATGTAGGATAGCTGACTGGTTGTATGGTTGAAAAGCTGGGTGTTGGGACCAGAGCCGACGTTTGCCTGCACGAAATTCTTGTGAGAGCTTTCAGACTCTATTAATTGTCAGATATGGAGGTATCTGAGATACCTCCATATCTGAGAGTAGGAGACTGCCTGGACTTCTGGGGAAGCAATGGCAGATTGAAGACAGTTCCAAAGAGATAGGAGCCAATAGAAAGATAGGCAAGGAGAGTAGCTGGTGAATGGATCAGCTCCTCAGAATTCCTCTCCAGAGCAAGAAGAGGACGAGGATAGCTCACAACCTCTCCATACAGAGGTTCCCCACAAAGGGACTGTTAGATAAGGCTCTGGGAACTAGGGGAGGGGGAAATAATCTCACCTAAGCTGCAGTTTAATACCTTCAAACAAACACTAGGTTTGCGTACTTCCTTTGTTAATTATCTCAGGAAATTGCTTGTTAATAGATTTTTTATATTAAGAACCTTCAGAAAAGCAAGTTTCATTATATTGTGTGAGTTTCCTTTGTTTATAGATAAGAAATAACATGTGGGAACAAGATTTTTTTTCTGTTGTAATTTTAGAGATAGTTAGAAATTAATCGAGTTAAAAGTAAGTAAAGAAATCTAAAAAGGATTTATTTAAGGTTAAAATATACATGGGATCCTTTCTGGTCATTCTTAATGGACTGAATGACAAGAATTGGTTTCTTGATAAAATATGAGATATTGGGAATAAGAGGCTTTTTATTGAAATATTGGAGATATTTTTATTAAAACATAGGAAGCTATTTATACTTCCCTTGAGGGAGAAGGAAATCATTTCTTTACATGTTTGTGGGTTTTTTTCTTGATTTTTTTTCTTTTTCTCTGCACTTTTTATTTTCTTCTTAGTTTGTATTCTTTCTTCTCTTTGTATTTATAAACTTTAATTTTTTAAATAATTTTTATTATAAATGAAAAGTAGGAGAGTATCTCTCTCTCTCTCTCTCCCATGTAAGAAGGTTCTCCATCAGCATCATAATAATCCTAGCAATTACTACTCCCCTCCAATGTGTTACTGTGGTCCAATGGGGTTAACTGACCTTGCATCCTCCCTTATATGGTCCCTGCCTCATAACTCAGTGAAAGATAACACCAATCATGGGTGGAATACTTTTCATCAGCTCAGTTTTATGGTGTTGGTTTTATAACCTTTAAGACAGCTGCATCCTCCATAGATGCCAATTCACTTGGGCATTACAAAATGTTTATAGTCTCTCTCTCTCTCTCTCTCTCTCTCTCTCTCTCTCTCTCTCTCTCTCTGTGTGTGTGTGTGTGTGTGTGTGTGTCTGTGTCTGTGTGTATGTGTGTATGTGTGTGTGTGTGTGTGTGTGTGTGTGTCTGTCTGTCTGTGTGTGTGTGTCAAGAACAGTAACAAAGAAACAAGAAATAGGTTGCAAGAAAAAGTATTGCATTAGCCAGTTTAAATCACAGGGAACCTGGGAAACTATAGGAAGGAAAGTAAAGAGCTGAATCTGCATTTTTTTTCCTACCAGTCTTCAGAGTTTCATTATTATGATTCACTTTTTGCTGCCCTCTGTCCTTGAGGTTGTTGAGAAGGTGAGTGGGTTTACAAAGGTTACTGTATTCTTACCTTTGCGGTCAATGGAGGCACAATAGGCAGGTAGGAAGGGAAGAAGGGAGGTTATTATTTTTACAATAGGGCTTTTGAAGTCTGCTAAGTATTTTGAGAAGAGACAAAAAGATTATCCATCCAGACATCTATTCTGAGAAATTTGTGCTTTACTTTCTATTTAAGCAACTGGATGAGTTGAATCAGTCGAATCAGTGGACAAGTTGAATTAGAAAAGGACAGGGCAGTCAGTAGTAATGTAATATGCTGCTGACATTTCTAGTCTGGCAATGAAATAACTTTTATTTCAGCCACAACATTCCCCACCTACTATACCCTCTGACTCACAAAGGCGCTGTAAGAGATGGCCCTGATTTTGTTCTCTATGAACTCAGAGTATTTACTGCAAGCAGTCATGGTGCCTGTCAATTTAGAGTAATTTTCCTTGATAATCATAGATGCTCCATAGCTGTTCTTCTGAATTCTGAATGCCCTTAAAGGCTTGCAGTACTTGAATTAGCCTTGTAGAAACAGAAGGTAACTAAATTTGGTCCAAAAAAATAAGACGGCTATGCACTCAGACTACCCTGAAATTCAAGATCTTAAGTGAGCTCCTTCTTTAGGTGAAAAGACTTAAATACAGGTGAGGCAGGGCATACCACAGTCTTCCCATTTCTAAAAATGTTCTTTATAATGCATTTGTGTTTGGGATGTGTTATAATTGCTCTTGAGTTTATTGATGGTATTTTGGAATTTACATTTAGTATGTGTATGTATTTTGTTATACATTTCTTTATTGTTTTGTAGCTTCTCTGGTGTCTTGTACTTACAGAGCTGAAAATGTACCATAGAAGGTGTCCTCTTCAGATGTCTTACCTTCAGTTAAAATTAAATAATTGGAAGCTGGTGAAGCTACAATGTTCTAGTCAGTTTCTTGCACAATGAAAGATAAAACAATCACTGCTACTTAACAAATGAAACAGGTACCAATATCAATGGATTATCTCAGGGGTCTTCAAACTTGGCCCTTTTATGACTTGTGGACTTCAACTCCCAGAATTCCTCAGCCAGCGTTCCAGGCTGAGGAATTCTGGGAGTTGAAGTCCACAAGTCATAAAAGGGCCAAGTTCGAAGACCTCTGGATTATCTGGTCCCTTCCCAGTTGGGACTCAGACTGGGATATGATACTGAGATAGCTTTGGTGATCCTATCAATGAATTGTGGTAAGTTCATGATAGGGTTATTGCATCCATCCTGGCTCTTTCTCGGTGCCCTTCAATATCACTGACCCTGCTATCCTTCTGAACTGAATGTTATCCATTCATCCATGCAGAACACTCCTGCTGTGAAGGATATGTTGAATTATAATATGTAAAGGTTGGAAAAGGCTTCAGTACCATTCAATCCAACCTCCACCCACTGCAGAAATCTACTTCAGGTAATCCTTGTTTAGCAATTGCTTCATTAAGCAACTATTCCCAAATACCACGGTAATAAATGGCAGTAAAAATTATTTTCCAGTGTGTGGACTTATGGCCAAATGTCTGCACCTCATAACAACACATACTGAAATAAGAGTAATGCTGGCACTGTTGCACAGGAGAACTTTATCTAAATGATATCTGGTATCTAAATACATACCCAAAAAAAAGCAGACTGCCATTCACCATATTTCAGCTTGCAGGTATAACTTTCAGACATTCCTTTGTCCAGGATATTGTTAATGTCATCATTTAATAATAGATACTTGCTCCTGCCAGCAATGTGTCCTATGCAGTACAGTATCTAGAAGAGATGCCCTTCAAACTGCTGCCTATCTGTCCTAAATAGCAGAGGAGAAATTTCCAAATGATTTGTTGTAAACATTAAAAAATTTTACCTTTCCTGTTTCTAAAGGTATATGATGCTTAATGAAGTGCTGGCAACATGCAGGCTACAAATAAATGCTTTTCTAAGTATATTCCAATTGATTCTAATTAAAATTTAAAAAACAGCCTTGGGAAAGCATGTGAGGTAGCTGAAAGTAATGCATAATCCTTTTTTTTTTCTTCTCCTCTCCTCTTGCTTTGTCAGCTATAAACCTGTAGGGAAAAATGTAGCTTCTAATCAGGAAAGTGGCCAATGTTCAAGAACTAATTAATTGTTGAATATAAAATGCACATTCAGTTGGAACTCTATTTGCCTGCATGGTGAGGACAAACATCACCTGAAGTATTTTCCCATAGATCCCAAAACCTGTCTTATAAGCAGCACTGTCTCTCATTTCTTTGGCTGCTTTCAATCCGTGCCTTTTGGGTTTGCATCTAATAATAATAACCTAGAAAGCCGTTGAACAGAAATGTAAATGGTTTTACAATTTGTATGAAACCTTTCATTAAAATATCCATTTTCATTGCAGTATAAAAAGATCACGTTGAATGATAAATTGATGTACCCATCCTGCTGGTACATTATTATTAGTTTTACTGTCTCTACCATGCAACTATACATTCATACTACAAGGGTGCATATGGCTTCCACATGTAAATAATGATGATGATGATGATGATGATGATGATGATGATGATGATGATGATGTTGGAAGGGACCTTAGAGGTCATCTAGTCCAACCTTGAATGGTACCTTTTCAATGTCTGAAATGGTATAGGGTTTCCTACTTGAGCAGGGGGTTGGACTAGATGAACTCCAAGGTACCTTCCAAAGTTGTTGTTGTTCTCTGCCAAGGCAGGAAACCCTATACCATTTCAGACAAATATATGTCCATACTCTTCTTAAAAACTTCTAGTGTTGGAGCATTCACAACTTCTGGAGGCAGGTTGTTCCACTGATTAATTGTTCTAACTGTTCTCCTTAGTTCTAGGTTGCTTCTCTCCTTGATTAATTTCCATCCATTTCTTCTTGTTCTGCCTTCAGGTGCTTTGGAGAATAGTATGACTCCTTATTCTTTGTGGCGGCCCCTGAGATATTGGAACACTGCTATCATGTTACCCCTAGTCCTTCTCTTCATTAAACTAGACATACCCAATTCCAGCAACTGTTCCTTATATGTTTTAGGCTCCAGTCCCCTAATCATCTTTGTTGCTCTTCTCTGTACTCTTTCTAGAGTCTCAACATCTTACATCATGGTGACCAAAACTGGATGCAGTATTCCAAGTGTGGCTTTACCAACACATTGTAAAGTAGTATTAACACTTCACATGATCTTCATTCTATCCCTCTGTTAATGCAGCCTAGCACTGTGTTGGCTTTTTTGGTAGCTGCAGCACAATGCTAGCTCCCATTTAAGTGATTGCCCACTAGGACTTCGAGATCCCTATCATAGTTACTACTATTGAGCAAGGTACCACCTATACTATACCTGTGCATTTGGTTTTTCTTGCCTAAATGTAGAACCTTACTTTTTTCACCATTGAATTTTATTTCATTAGATAGCACCCAATGTTCAAGTCTGTCAAGATCCTCCTGTATCTTAAGCCTATCTTCTGGAGTGTTGGCTATTCCTGCCAGCTTGGTGTTGTCTGCAAATTTGATGAGTTCCCCCATCTATCCCCTCATCCAAATGATTGATGAAGATGTTGAAGAGCACTGGGCCCAGAACAGAGCCCTGGGGCACCCCACAACACACTTCCCTCCATGTAGATGCAGTTCCATTGACGACCACACTGCAGTTCCATTGAGGACCACACATATGTGAAGTAATATATTTCTATGTTAATTCCATATACTTTTCAGATGATATATTTATTATCAATATATATTACCTTGGTATTGCTTATTTTAGAATTCTCCTGTGCCAAACTTGCAAAAAGTCTGATGGCTTTTCCATAGCATGATATCATTTCTCCAATGTGGTCTATTCAGTTTGAGAGGTTGTATGTACCTTTTTCTGATTGCAATAGCATCTGCCAGAGATTGCAGAAAAAACTTTGGTACTCATATAGCAAGAATTTAGCTCTAAAATTTCCATCAACAATAGAATCTAATAGGGTCTAGATCTATCGCTGGCTTTTCTGAGAAGCAACCTACACTAATATTCATGGCATACATACAGGAGCTGGTCACTTATGATGGAAACTAGTGTACCAAAAATATGCTGTAACATATGTTCCATATATTCAAACCACCAGAAAAGAGCAAGGGATGGTATGTAATAGATAAGGGAAAATATGGACTTTGAGAAAGTTGTCAAAGATTTTTGCTCCATTTTTTAAAAGAACTGACCTGATCCACATTTTCTGGACTGTTGTATAATCTTGAAGAGATCTATCTTCCATATTACACTCTAATTCAAATTTTGCAGTTCAGCTTACAAGTTAAAAACCCCATTATCAGAGTGAAAATATAACGAGAAAAGCACTGTTACTACTATTTAAATATGTATTTTTAAAACTGTACCTGCAGATTTTTTCTGAAATTGTTTATGTTGCAGTGTGGAAACAAATTATAAAATATCTATAAATGAAAACCTGAGAAATTGATGTTAACTGGAAATAGGCTGCTATACCACTCTCCATATTTAAACAAATCCACCTACATTTAATCTGGTTTAGTTTCATTCAGTCCACGTCATTTCCACATTGGACTTTCATGTAAGAAAGTTCCGGTTTATTTTTGTTAAACAACTTTTCCAAGCATAGGCATTTCAAACCACACACTTATTAAAGTAGTAAAATTCAGAGAAATGGACATTTCAAGGGATATCAGATTCCTATTGATATATTAGTAGGTATAAATACATTTATTTAAATGCGGGTCAAGTAAAATACCTCTTCTCAATCCTTGTGTGTAAGTGGGTGCAGTATTTCAATATTTAGAAGAAACAGACTTATACATAAGAGAATAACAGAGTTGAAAGGGAGCTTGGAGGTCTTCTAGTCCAACCCCCTGCTCAAGCAAGACAACCTATGCCATCTTAGACAAATGGCTGTCCAGTCTCTTCTTAAAAGCCTCCAGTGATGGAGCACCCACAACTTCTGAAGGCAAGCTGTTCATTGGTTAATTGTTCTCAGTGTTAGGAAATTTCTCCTGAGTTGTAGGTTGCTTCTCTCCTTGATTAGTTTCCATCCATTGTTTCTTTTCTTGCCTTCTGATGCTTTGGAATTAAGTTGGCCCCTTCTTCTTTTTGGCAGCCCCTCAAATATTGTAACACTGCTATCATGTCACCCCTACTCCTTCTTTTGACTAGATTAAAGGTAAAGGTAAAGGTTCCCCCGCACATGCGTGCTAGTCGTTTCCGACTCTAGGGGCCGGTGCTCATCTCCGTTTCAAAGCCGAAGAGCCAGCGCTCGTCTGAGGACGTCTCCGTGGTCATGTGGCTGGCATGACTAGACGCCAAAGGCGCACGGAACGCTGTTACCTTCCCACCGTAGTGGTCCCTATTTTTCTACTTTCATTTTTATGTGCTTTCGAACTGCTAGGTTGGCAGAAGCCGGGACAAGTAACAGGCGCTCACTCTGCTATGCGGCACTCGGGATTCAACCCGCCAAACTGCCGACCTTCTGATCGACAAGCTAAGCTTCCTAACCCACTGAGCCACCGCGTCCCTTTGACTAGATTAGACAAAACCAATTCCTGCAACCATTCTTCATATGTTTTAGCCTCCAGCCAGCTAATCATCTTCATTGCTCTTTTCTGCACTTTTTCCAGAGTCTGGAAAGAGTCTGAAAAGAGTATAGAAAAGAGTCCATACTGATCAAGCAACTGAAAACAAACAAACTATGGAAAGAACAAAACTTTACATTTTGTGAATTTGAAATCAGGAGTGTCAATTCAGTGTTGGTACCCTTAGTTTCTCTTTTCTTGAATGAATGAAAATGGCAGGATTAGATAGATCCTGCTGGTGGATATTCTTAGGATATTAATACGTAGCTTCTTGCATTAATCCATTGTTGGGAGTTTTCCATTTTAATGAAAAGGCATTGTTTTCATTCTCCTCCTGCCACATTATACTGCTTTTAACTGCTCCTTGGTGGAGCAGTGGGCTAATGCCTCCTTAAGTAACACCAGCTGCCTGCAATTAGTGCAGGTTCGAGTCCCACCAGGCTCAAGGTTGACTCAGCCTTCCATCCTTCCGAGGTAGGTAAAATGAGGACCCAGATTGTTGGGGGCAATTAAGCTGACTTTGTAATAATGCCGCTTGGGGGTGTGTGTGAAAGCCCTAACAAGCAGGCATATACATAGAATGAAGGCTACTGCTAAGCTTGTAAGCCGCCCTGAGTCTTCGGAGAAGGGCGGGATACAAATGGAATAAAAAAAAATGTTGCTCTTGACAAACTGAGCTGTGCATTCATCAAATCACACGGTTATAGACCACAGCTTGCCTGCATAGAATAGCAGCAAAGCAGGGAAATTCCCTCATTTTCCTAGCTGATTATGTAGAATCTAAGATTCTTAAGCCATTCTGTGGTGGTTCTGAACAGCACACTCTGAGGCTGCAGGCCGAGCCAATTTTAGGGAGGCTTTTGAAAAAACAAAACATACAAATCTTCTTAGCACCAACATTGTATTTAATTAAGATGTAAAACAGAAAACATTTTACATTAAATAAAACTTTCCTGCTTAGGATGAAAGCAAATAATTGTACTTCAAAAGTCACAAAATGTTCCTATGAGGAACACTGTTAATTTGATTCCTGAAAAATAATAAATAGAATGTAAGACAACAAAATTAAATCAAGATTCAGCTTATTCAGAACCAATTAGCCAGGCTATTTTCTTTAGAAACACAGAAATCAGATTGACTATATGCTCTGCAGCCAAAGATGGAGAAGCTCTATACAGTCAGTAAAAACAAGACCAGGAGCTGACTGTGGCTCAGACCATGAGCTTCTTGTTGCAAAGTTTAGTCTTAAATTAAAGAAAGTAGGGAAAAGCGCTAGGCCAGTCAGGTATGAATTAAATCATATCCCTGTTCAATATACAGTAGAGGTGACAAATAGATTTAAGGAATTAGATCTGATAGACAGAGTGCCTGAAGAACTATGGACAGAGGTTCGCAACATTGTACAAGAGGTAGCAACTAAAACCATCCCAAAGAAAAAGAAATGCAAGAAAGCAAAATGGCTGTCTGAGGAAGCTTTGCAAATAGCTGAGGAAAGGAGCAAAGTGAAAGGCAAGGGAGAAAAAGAAAGATACGCCCAAATGAATGCAGAATTCCAGACAATAGCTAGAAGAGATAAGAATGCCTTCTTAAATGAACAGCGCAAAGAAATAGAAGAAAACAATAGAATAGGGAGGACCAGAGTTCTTTTCAAGAAAATTGGTGAGATGAAGGGAACATTTAATGCAAAAATGGGCATGATAAAGGACCAAAATGGCAGGGACCTAACAGAGGCAGAAGAGATTAAAAAGAGATGGCAAAATTACACAGAAGAACTATACAAGAATGAGCTTAATGTCCCTGATAACCACGATGAGGTGATCACTGACCTCGAGCCAGACATCCTAGAATGTGAAGTGAAGTGGGCCTTAGAAAAGCTGAGCAACAACAAAGCTAGTGGAGGTGACAGTATTCCAGCTGAGCTATTCAAAATCTTAAAAGATGATGCAGTAAAAGTGCTACACTCAATTTGCCAGCAAATTTGGAAAACTCAACAGTGGCCACAGGATTGGAAAAGATCAGTTTACATTCCAATTCCAAAGAAAGGCAGTGCCAAAGAATGTTCAAACTATCGCACCATTGCACTCATTTCTCATGCTAGTAAAGTTATGCTTAAAATTCTACAAGCTAGACTCCAGCAGTATGTGGATCGAGAACTACCAGAAGTACAGGCAGGATTTCGAAGAGGCAGAGGAACTAGAGATCAAATTGCTAACATACGCTGGATCATGGAGAAAGCTAGAGAGTTCCAGAAAAACATGTACTTCTGCTTCATTGACTATGCTAAAGCCTTCGATTGTGTGGATCATAACAAACTGTGGCAAGTCCTTAAAGAGATGGGCATACCAGACCATCTTATTTGTCTCTTGAGAAACCTATATGCGGGCCAAGAAGCAACAGTGAGAACTGGACACGGAACCACTCATTGGTTCAAAATTGGGAAAGGAGTCCGTCAAGGCTGTATACTGTCGCCTTGCCTATGATGCAGAGCACATCATGAGAAAGGCAGGGCTAGATGAATCAAAAGTTGGAATTAAGATTGCCGGAAGAAACATCAACAACCTAAGATATGCAGATAATACCACTCTAATGGCAGAGAGTGAAGAGGAACTAAAGGGCCTCTTGTGGGTGAAGAAGGAGAGTGCAAAACTTGGGTTGAAACTTAACATTAAGAAAACCATAAATATATATATTTAAACATTGTAGACAAAAAGGTTTGTCAGCTCGCTGGTACTGTGTCCAATGTTTTTAAATAATAAATTTAATAAAAAAATTTAATAAAAATTAAAAAAAAAAGAATGTGGTTTCTGATCAATAAAAATAATCTTCCATGAGAAAAAAAGAAAAAAAAAACATTAAGAAAACCAAGATCATGGCATCTGGCCCTCTCAATTCCTGGCAAATAGATGGGGAAGAAATGGAGGTAGTGACAGATTTTATTTTCCTGGGCTCCAAGATCACTGCAGATGGGGACTGTAGCCAAGAAATTAAAAGACGCTTGCTCCTCGGGAGGAAAGCCATGGCAAATCTAGACAGCACACTAAAAAGCAGAGACATCACCCTGTCAACAAAAGTGCGTATAGTCAAGGCTATGGTCTTCCCAGTTGCAATATATGACAGTGAAAGCTGGACCATAAGAAAGGCTGAGCGCCAAAGAATTGAAGCCCTTGAACGATGGTGCTGGAGAAGACTCCTGCGAGTTCCTTGGACTGCAAGGCGATCAAACCGGTCAGTCCTAGAGGAGATCAACCCTGACTGCTCTTTAGAAGGCCAGATCCTGAAGCTAAAACTCAAATACTTTGGCCACTTAATGAGAAGGAAGGACTAACTGGAGAAGAGCCTAATGCTGGGAAAGATCGAGGGCAATAGAAGAAGGGGACAACAGAGAATGAGGTGGCTGGATGGAGTCACTGAAGCAGTAGGCGTGAGCTTAAATGGACTCCAGAAATGGTAGAGGACAGAAAGGCCTGGAGGAATATTGTCCATAGGGTCGCGATGGGTCGGACACGACTTCGCAACTAACAACAACAACAACATTTTCTTTAGGAGCCAAAATTCTGTATTAACCAGTGCCTTTAATTATATTAAGCTGTTCAGATAACCAGATTTATTGTATTTATATTTATTTAAATATATTCTAACTTGCTGCAAAACAGTAGCCATGGTGGCTAAGAATAAATAAAATATAAAACAAAACAATCCTATCCAACCAGTGGTGGGTTTCAAATATGTGAAAAACCAGTTCTCTGTGTGGATGCTGCTTCTGGAAGTCCATTCTGGGCCTGGGCAACAAAAAATTAGCTACCGGTTCTGCTGAAGTGGTGCAAACCGGCTGAATCCCACCACTGTATCCAACAGTCTTTAGAACAAGATACCCAATACACTCAGTGCCGATCTGGATATCTGTATTGACCAAAGAAGTGAAATAAAGGTTAGTACAAAAAGAAAGAAAATGTTATAAAGAAAAACCCTTCCTCAAAGGGATGGTAATGAATTCAGAATGTCATCAATACATGCTCTTGTTCATAATTACAGCCTTTGGGGCTGCCTCTAAATTGTCCCTGAATTCCTCTGACTTGTATTGAAGAGGTTGGAATGGACTCCAGTAAATTCACCTAATCCACAGCAATCTTCATTAATGTTGCACAGGTATGAGTTACATAGGAGACTTCTTACAGTATGTCAATTGAATTGGTTAAAGATCAACACTGGAGAGTGTTATTGTAACTGTTCAACAAATGTAGTTGCATTCACAGCCAACTATTTTTGTTGTTGTTGTTTAACAAATAACAAATGTTGTATTCAGGAGTACAAAATACTTTATCTTGAGATTAAAAGCCTTGGTGGAGCAGTGGGCTGATGCCTCCTTAAGTAACCCCAGCTGCCTGCAATTAGTGCAGGTTCGCATCCCACCAGGCTCAAGGTTGACTCAGCCTTCCATCCTTCCGAGGTAGGTAAAATGAGGACCCAGATTGTTGGGGGCAATTAAGCTGACTTTGTAATAATGCCGCTTGGGGTTTGTGTGAAAGCCCTAATAAGCAGGCATATACATAGAATGAAGGCTACTGCTAAGCTTGTAAGCCGCCCTGAGTCTTCGGAGAAGGGCGGGATATAAATGTAATAAAAATAAATAAAAAATAAATAAATTTTTATAAGGAAATAATGGGTTTGTGGCTGCCTATCTTATATAGTAATACATTCTTTGATGAGCATGATATCTCATCAAAACCTGCACTTGATTCCAGAACTATTAGAAGATGTGTGTATGTGTGCATGTGTGTGTGTGTGTATACTGTGTGTGTATACTGTGTGGTTATTACATGACCATGGGACTGCAGCAATGGTAGTTAAGTGTGAAAAATGGTCATGTCACTTTTTCAGTCACGTTGTAACTTTGAACGGTCACTAAATGAACTGTTGTAAGTTGAGGACTACCTGTACTAGACTTAATGTGGAGGCTGTGGCCAAAGTATATGCCTTCAGACTGGAACTACTACATATTTACCAGGAACATGTTGGAAAATTACAGTATTATAAACTACTGAGCATCCCAAGATAAGGGTTTAAAATTTGGAAAGAACAAATATGTCAATTTGGATTATTTTATACCTAAGCCATTTGTTTCATTAACTTAAATCAGATTTTCATTCACAGTGCCAAGACATTGCCTTACACTGACTTGTGCATTTCCGACCAATAGAATTAAATGCAAGCGGTCATCTATCTTGAAACTGGGACTGGATGGGGAAACAAAATAGATAAAACACATAAAAAATGTCATCAAATAGAAATGGTGACAACACAGAAAGTCTAACTAAGTTACCTCTCAAGTGATTACCATTGGAAAGGAAAGAGTTTAATTTAATATTTCTTTCAAATTATTTATCCATCTTCATTGTCCTATCTTATTTATCAGTACCTGCCAAGCAACACATATACCTAGGACATCCAAATCAAATTAGGTTCTTGTAATTTTCAAAACCTGCTCCAGGAAATTTAGGAAGGAAATTAAGTTATCTAAGCACAAGTTATCTTATTCAAAGTTTTGGGAAAGTGAATGTGTCACTAAAAGTTGATCTAACCTTGCTGATGGCTACATTGCAAGAATTACTTTCCCATTAAAAAAAAAGATTTATTTTTGACACCAAAGGCCTGATGGGAATTAGCTCTTGGAGTATTTAGCCTATGGAATTCTTGGTCAACCAAATACCCTCTAATTGTGACACAATGTAATTATCACTATCATCAGCCAGAAAGGTCTTATCAATGCTGAGTTGGGATTTAAAAGTAGTCTAACATTTCTGGAGATAACTGACCTAGGTTATTCTAAATGCCCTAGGATATCTAAATAAGTCTATTTCTCAGTACATATCTTTCTACGTCTTATACTCTTTTGGCAATCCCACTGTCTTTAGATTGATAGCTATTTCTGAATAAAATTGTGGTCACTAAATTTTTCCTGGCAAAATGAGACACAAGTTTGTCATGGCAATTGTTATTTTTTTTTAATGTTCAGAATTGTTTCATAATTAAAGCCATCTGAAGGTAGAGTAAACTATGTTTATTTATTGTCACACTCTGTATTGTAATATTATATCCCACTGTAACATCCCCACTGGCGAAAAAACTCCATAACTATAAATCAGCCTTCCACAACCCTTGACACTCTAGATGCGCTGGGACCCAAAGTCCCAGGATTCCAGGCCAGCATAGCCATTATCGTATTCGTAAGTCTGAACCATGTAGCTTTAAGAACTTCAGGCAGGCATAAGATTAGCAGAGACTGCTATAAATTGACTATAATTTCAGAAGAAAGACAAAGATTGGGTATTTGGGCCTTAGCTTGGAAATTGTGATAGAAATGTAGGTTAGTCTGATACAAGTGCCAAAGGCAAAGACTAACTTAAAAAGAGGTAAAAGAACACAATCTTTTTCATTTGCCTTTTGTGAAGCTGCACTGTGAAGAAACATTGCACTCAAATGCTTTATCAGGCATGGACAGAAATACCCAAATCTCTTATTCCCAAGAGGTTTCTTTGTTATTGTGGAGAATTTTCATCCTACAAGATTAAGAATAGTGGAAATCCAGGTCCCCAAAATCTTAAAAGGAGAAACACATATTATTTAAATTAGCAAATCAGTGAAGCATACTGTTACTATGACCACCATAGAGTTTTCACTCCTTTCAAAGGAATGAAAGTTTATCTTTGTTCATATTTTTCTGTATATTATAGGTGGGGAGCCCAAGAACCCATCAGTGTTCCCCCACCAGCCAATCACTTGGACAGAAGCAAAAGTTCCCATCACTTAATAAAATCTGCAAATCATCAGTGTTACAAAAAGATTTTTTCCCAATTTCAAAAAAATACTGCAGCTAAAGCAGGAATGATCCTCTGGAATATACATGTTAGCATGAGACTGTAGTAGACCAGGGCTGACTCTGGAGCAGAGCAAACTTTATATGCAATTTCTCCTTTGTCCTTCCTCTTCTTTTGCTAAGTGAACTTCGTCTGTCTGCAAATTTAATTTTTGAAATCAGAAATTCCATAGTGATGTCGCTGCCACAAAAAAAACCTGCTTCCAGAATACTTTATGACATACTACTTATTATTTTTACCAAGATCAACTATGTGATATTTGCTAAAACATTTAAATACATTGATTTACTGCCGACATTTGAATGCCTTTGCTTCTTGAGAAGTGCAAAAAAATTATTGTCGTCATCATCATCTTCCCCAAATTTCTCAATACCTACTCATTGTGTGGTCACGCAGGAATGGCATGCCATACAATTGTTTCTTGAGAGGAAAGCCAGTTCTGTAAAGCTGTAATAATTATTCCTGTTCTGCACGTCTCACTCTCGGTGAATATATACACAATAGATTCAGTAGATCTAATGTTCCATAACCAAGTAGATGCATATTACAGTGTTTATTATTGTGGGATATTGTTCTCTTTGTTCCCTTTCACCTGAAGGTAACTAGGCTCCTAAAGTATCTCTTTAAACTGCTCTTGTACTGGGATTAACTCTTAGAGAGCAGTTACACATCTTAAATCCCTGACTGTCATAAATGCTCTTCACAGTTTCCCATCCTGCATTGTCCTGTAAGGTCCTCATGTGCTCAAGGATAACTTCATCGGCACTCAGAGTTTACTTTCTCCCCAGATTGCTGAATATGACATCCCGTCGCAATTTTAGCATTTTATAGATCTGCTTATATCTCAGTACCTCTTTGTCTTAGTGTTTACTTTCTGAAAGGAGTTCCTAACCATATGGAACTCCCTCCATTACTTTTCTTGCTTACACATTTTGTAAACCAAAAAGTATGCCTCTAATCACAGTCCATTGTGGATTGCCACTTTCCTGGACTGCCTAGTAAAATTTAAAAGTCCCTTAGAGTTATTTCCCCTTAATTACATTTGTTTCCCAGAACCCATAGACATAGGCGCAATAATAAGTCATGGTGGGTCCAAAGTAACCTTTAGAAGGATAAATGCAAAACCAAAAGAACTGCACTCTCAGGATGATAGGGCTAACATATATAGGCTGCAAAACTCCAGAGGACCACTAGATGGAAGCAAAGAGCTGTAGTAACCTCCATGTTTGGCTGCAGTTAACCATCCAGCCTTTCAGAATGGATTGAACCCTCCTGCAGAAAATATGCTGCTCAGGAATTTACGGTATCTTAAATACAGAACTAACATAATCTGGATGAGTGATTCATTTTTAAGGAAAAGTTGTTAATGCTATGAAGAAAGTGATAATTTAATGATATTTGCTAATACTGGGACATGTTGCATGAGAAAGCTATGCACTGGCTGCCCTCATTATGTGGTTGCTTTCTTAACTCTTTTTCCTCCCTAATTCTCTGTTCTTACAATTACTATTTATCAATAACAAGTCATTTCACCCTTTTTCCTAGTGCCATTCCAAATTTAATTTTAACTGTGGATTGAACACTAAAGTGAATGAACAAACTTTAAACTATAGAAGGGAAGATGCTTTGCACATGTAGTTTCCAGTGGTATAAGGGTCTCGAGTATAGCTTTAGCTATATTTTTATAGTTATATTTGTAATGTATTGGGCTTGTTTTGTTAACACCACGTGGTATTGCTGGGAGGCTGTTTGAGCAGGGAAGCTAGCTAACGGCTCCCAGCTCCTCAGACAACCCGACTGCAGCGCTGCTATTGGTTGCCCCTAGGGTGGCAATAGGTTGCTTCAAACCTATTGGACGCCGCCTAGGGGCCAGGGTATAAATTGCTGCATCTGCAGCCCTGTTCTCTAGTTCAGATCCTTCAAGCAATAAAACATGATCTTTGCTGAACTCACTCGCCTCGTCTTCATTCCTGCACAACGAACCCAGTACACAACAATATTCATTAATTTTTTAGCTTACTATTTCTTGCTTTGTTTCTGCATTTTGAATAATGTTGCATACTCTGAAAAGGTAGTGGTATGTATATATTTATGAGCATAAAAAAATAATCCTATAAGAAACATTTGAAAGAGCTGGGCATGTTTACCTGTGGGAAAAAAGATCAAGGAATATATTGCAGAGATTCACCCAGATTAGTGTTTTTGTTTTGTTTTAAACCCTCAAATTCTTTCCAATTTGTTTTATGAACAAACTTGCACATGGATGACAACTTCCTTCAATTCATGTTGTTTTGATAAGCGGTTATCAAAACATGACTGAAGGAAGTTCTCATCTAGCTACACCTACCAAATTCATTCGGCTCGGTCACTCCCAGCATAGAGGATTATGACTGCCATGTAGTGGTTAAGAATGAAGAGCTTGTCAGAAAGAACAGGACAGCAAACATAGTTAAGCCCACAATTATCAAAGCCATTTTCATGGGGTGAGCATTCAGAATCTTCTGCCTTCAACTTTTCCTGTTTTAATTTTTTTCCCCAAAACTCCATTTTCCCCATCTATTATGCAAAGTTGGGTAAATTCTTGCTAAAAGGGGGGTGGTGGTGGTAGGGGGAATTCTCACCAAACCCAAAGACACAATAAGAGTCTTCAAGTAATTGAATGGTTGATACAAAGGCAATAAAATGGTCTTGTTTTTTGCTCCAATGTATACCACAACTAATAAACTTTGAGATAAACCTGCTAATACTGTAGTAAGAGCTGTTTATCAATGGAACTGGTTGTCTAAAGAGTCAATATGTTTTCTTTCACTGGACATTTTTGTTGTTCAGTCACTAACTCATGTCCAGCTCTTCGTGACCCTGGGGATCATAGCACGCTAGGATCCTTGTCCTTAACTGTCTCCCTGAGTCTACCCAAACTCGTGCCCACTGCGTCAATGACACAGTCTAACCACGTCATCCTCTGCTGTACCCTTCTCCTTTTGCCTTCCATCTTGCCCAACATCAGGGCCTTTTGCAATGAGTCCTCTCTTCTCATCTGGTGGCCAAAGACCTTCAGCTTCAGTATCTATCGTTCCAAAGAGCAGTCAGGATTAATTTTCTTTAGGACTGATTTGATCTCCATGCTTTCCAAGGGACTCTCAAGAATCTTCTTCAATACCACAATTCAAAAACATTCACCAGACATATTTCAGCATTAAGAGAAAGCTAAAACAGAAAGGCCATCTGAGAAAGATGATGTATTTTCTGATTAATGTATCAAAAGAAATGATAGATTAAATGACCACCAAGACATTTGCATTTCTGCATTTCTGTACTTGGAAAACACCTCTGCCTATCACTGTCCTATACACTCTCTCTCTCTCTCTCTCTCTCTCTCTCTCTCTCTCTCTCTCTCTCTCTCTCTCTCTCTCTCTCCCTCTCTCTCTTTCCACCTGAAAAACCTAATATGAGGGTCTCACAATTATACAGGTCCAAACAGCAAACTTTTACCTCACGTGGTGTATTTTTGAGATATATTAATATTGTTTCCCCATTTTCAGAAAAGAAGATTCTACAAGTGTACTATAGTCAAAGCTAATGAAATATGATGCCTAAGAGAGACAGTTTGCATATATAATTTTGTGAATTAGAGCTCAAGTCAAATCTGTTAATGAAAGACCAAATCCTGGTAGACCTTGCTCAACAATTACCTTGTTTATTGTCTGTCCAAAGTTACAATGGCACTGAAAATATAACTGTAGGACTATAGTCCTCCCACAATAGGCACAATATCCCTGTAGTCATAGGATTGCAATTTGGGTGCTTCACAACCAGTTGGCATTTATAACTATCACAGCATCCCATGCTTCTCAGCCTGTTTCTAACAAGAGTCATTGGGAAGCTAGCAGTAAAATTGCAAGTCACAGACACGTGATGTCTCACTTAACAATTGCAGTTGGGTATAGTGGTTAAGGTGCTGGCCTATAAATCAGGAGACTGTGAGTTCTAGTCCCGCCTAAGGCATGGAAAGCTAGGTGGATGATTTTGAGACAATAACTCTCTCTCAGCCCAACCCATCTCACAGGGTGGTGGATATAGTTGTAGAGAAAATAGTAGAAGGAAGGAGCATTAGATATGTTCACTGGCTTGTGTCATTTATAAAAGTCATAAAGGTGGGATAGAAAAAAAATCTAACAAATAAATTAATAATAAAATAAATCATTTAGTGATGGAGTTGCTGGCCCCAATTATAGTAATAAAGCAAGGCCTACCTGTGTATGTTTTTGTTATTATTATTTATCAAATTAATTGAAAACAAAACACTTTTCACCTTTATCATTCTTTTTTCTGTAAATATAGTGCAGTAAGAGTCTAAGTCCTGTAAAGCTGAGAGTACCTGAGAATGAATAGGAGTGTCCCAAAAAACCTCCCTGAACAATCAGAAACATAGTCAACAAAGTTAAACTTGAGAAATATGTATTCCAAACATTTTGCCTTTGTTTCTCTCATTCTCATTCTTTTTCCTTTAACTTGCCAGAACCTATTTCTGTACATTTTTTGAAGTCTCTGGCATCCCTGAAGAGCTCAAGCAATGCCCTTATTTTGCAGAGGAAGATAAAACCCATGAAGTCAGAAGTCCTTCCATGGGTGCAAACATACCAGCCTAGGTAAATTTACACCAATACTTCAGAATTCTCTTGTTGAGATAAGGGGTTGTCTCACACAAGTTCCCAACAATCCAGGCCAATTCCAGCAGACTATTTCTTATCAAAGGTCACTGAGGAAATTGGACAAGAAAAATACCACAACAGTTACAAACAGAGATCATGAAATCTACTTATTTTGCTAATGTTCCTAAAGCTGTGGCAGCCCTTTCTGTTTGGAGAGCAGAAAAATGGAAGCTGATCTGCAGTTCTCCCTGGAAAGAGAGTTTAGTTTTTATTTGGTAGAGCATGATTTTGAAAGGTTGTTGATTATTACTGAAGCATGGTCAGGACAAAATGGAAATATAATTGTTTTTGCTCCCACAAAATAATATCCTTCCAAAGAACCAAGTTTCAATGCTCAAAGTAAAGGGGAAAGACTGGGCAAGAAATAAAGCCATAACCTCAAGCTCTTTTCTCTTTTCAATTTTCACTGGCTTTGCCCATATAGACCACTCCATACTGCATTGGTGAGGCCATACTTGAAATGCTGCAGTTCTGGTCACCATAGTACAAAAAACGCTGCTGAGGCTTTAGAGATAATGCAGAGAAAAGCAACTAAGATGATAAGGGATTTGGAAGCTAAATCCTATGAAGAACAACTAAAGGAACTAAATAGGTTTGGCTTTATGAAGAGAAGACTGAGTGGAGACATGATAACAGTTTTCCAATACTAGAAAGGCTGCCATGGGGAAGAGAGCATTAATTTATTCTCCATAGTGCCTGAGGGCAGGATAAGAAGCAATGGGTGGAATTTTATGAGAGAGAGAGAGAGAGAGAGAGAGAGAGAGAGAGAGAGAGAGAGAGAGAGAGAGAGAGAGAGAGAGAGAGAGAGAGAGAGAGAGATCCAACCTAGAAG
Source organism: Vipera ursinii (assembly GCF_947247035.1). NCBI lineage: Eukaryota > Metazoa > Chordata > Lepidosauria > Squamata > Viperidae > Vipera > Vipera ursinii. The sequence goes on from NC_139512.1 coordinate 295,257,949, forward strand.
TAAGAAGGAATTTCCTGACAATGAGAACTATTAAGCAGTAGAACTACTTGCCTCCCGGAGTTCTGGGTGGAGGTTTTCAAGAAAAGGTTGGATAACTTTTGTCCAAGGTGGTATGAGGATCCCAGCAATGGGCAGGAGACTGGGCTGGAAGACCTCCGAGGTCTCTATCAATGCTATGATTCTATGACTTCTACCAACTTATATAACTACCTTGACCTCTGTCAAAATGCCATAACTACCTTGATCTCTGTCAAAAATGGATACCCACTGGAGCAGAGGTGTCCATGGGAGAGAGGGACAAAAAAGTCAAGATAGTGAACGCAATCTCATGATTGAGGTTTGTACTTATAAAAACAGGGCCAGACTTTGATCACATGGTGAGGACCATTCTCGTGGCTTTATTGAGCATGCTCAGTAAATGTCTCTGCCTTGTTCTTCATATCAGATGGTTGCAACCATTTCCTTGTGACATTCCTCCTTTCCCTGGACATTTGGGAAAGAGCATCTGCATTGTGAGTAAGCTCTCTACGTCTCTTTTCCTGATTACACTAAAAATGGGTCTAAAATGAACTTGTAATCTTTAAAAAATTAATTTACTAGCTAGATGATAATTGGTCAAAGGAGATGGTTCCCTGAGAATAAGAATTTGATTTCGGCCTCCAGTTGCTAACCTCAATCGAAGAATGCAGAAAATAGAGCAATGTTGTTTTAACGCCCATTCTAGCCTGTGGCCTTAATAGTTAAATGATGCTACATATGAGATTTACTTCTAAACAAACATGCCTAGCCTACAAAGCTTAAAGTGTGAAAAACTTGTTTCTGAATATGTATGTATGAATGTATGTATAGTGCACTGGTTTAAGCTTTCTTTATTCTTCTGGAACCATATTATTTTTATCTTCAAAAAAGAAAAGCCTATCACCTTAGACACTACACATAGGAAATATCTCTGAGGACAGACTATCAGCTAAATCCAAAAAAGAGCTATTGGGCAAAATACTTTTCTATGAAATCCATTTCTTTTTTTAACATGTTTTGTGGTTGGTTGGTTGGTTGAATAGGTCAGTGTCTATGGAGATTCTCTGTCATCCAGGTCATAGTTGTCCCAAAGGTGCTTTTTTAAGCGGCAACTAGACTTCCTTGTTTTTCTTTGAAGATGTTTCACTTCTCATCCAAGAAGCTTCTTCAGACGTTTTCTCTGAAAAGTCTTCAAAGAAAAACAAGAAAGCCCAGTTGCCTTTTGAAAAAGCACCTTTGGGTTGAATAGGTCAGTTGCCCATCCAATAGAGCAATAGGTGGTGAGAATGGATGCTGCATCTGCAGCTCTCTGTGCTTTTTAGGAAGCTATGGGTGGTGGAACTGGAACATGGGTTTAGACCAGCTGAGAGTCTGCCAGGGTCCTCCTGGATTGGATTTGGCAGGGGAAAGTCAGGGGTGGGATTCAGCCACTTCACACCGGTTTGGTAGAACCGGTAGCTAAATTTTGCTGCATTCAGAGAACCGGATGGCTTCCAGAAGTCCAGTCTAGGCCTCGGAGGCCTGGAGGAGACCTCCCAGGCCTAGAGCAGCCTGCCGGAATTGTGTGGATGCCACTTTCGAGAGTATTGTTCTAGGCCTTGGAGGCACCACTAACCCCCTGTGGGAACTCTCTTACTTTCCTTCTTGTACTCTCTTGTTCTCTCCTGTATTTTACAGAAGGGGTGTGGGTGGGCTTTTGATGCTATTCTATTGTTCTGACAATTTTCAACTGGTTTATAGATGTGAAGTGTAAACTGTGTATGTGCACAATTTGCCGTTTCTTGTTCAGTAAGGAGCTGGTTGTCCTTTTTGCTGGGGGAGAGCCAATTGAGGGAGCCCTCATTGGCTGGATAAAAATGGCAAAACCTGGCTGACATTATTTCCCCAATTTGCTATCCTTCCATAATTCCCAGTCAAATAAGATCAAATGTAACTGGAGGGCAGAAGAGCATTATTTTCTGGGCTGACTCCAGATACTTTAATGCTCAATGTTTTATCTCTCAGCTCAATGTGAACTGTTTGCTAATGGGCCTGTATTCTCCAGGGGCTATGAAACATGACTTTAAAAGCTAAGAAACTGGGCAATAGGTTCTCAGTGAAAGACACAGCAACATTTTCAATAATAATACAAATGCCATTACTTTCTTCTTCCATCATACAAGGATTTGTATCTTCGTTATAGTGCTATTGTGGTTTGCTGCAATTTTGACTGTTGTAATGTAGAATAGAGTGGCCATTTACAAATCAAGCAGACAAAAGAATACACCAATGCAGACATGCTATTTTGTGGGTAGATGTTGTAAGTTAGAAATATAGAAAATATTGTACATAGAGTAAAATATAGCTTACGGTACTGAACATGGGCAAAATTACAACTGCATCTAATCAATCTGCATTTAAGTGATTAGTGATTGATAGTTCTTGGTTCTCACTCCATATGAGAACTGGAAATGTTTTAACATTATTCTCTGCAAACAACAAGCCACATAGCCACTTCACACAGAGAGGAATCTCACCATAAGACATCAAGCTAGGAGTTAACACTTATTCAAAGGCATCTCCTTCAAATACTTGTGCAACTGAAGAATGAAAACCCAGAGTTACAATAAGGGCACAAAGTACTCATGTACCAGCAATGGTCTCATTCTGGACTTCTGTTTTCTTGGCTAAGGAGCAGCCATTCCCATTTGTAAAAGGAACAAAAACAATCGGATGGGATTATTTTTTAAAAAAAATCATATTTGTTCCTATTTCCAGAGGTTCTACATATACATTTTGATCCAACTACACATTTCCCTTTGATTCCCCCCCCCCCGCAACTTCCTAAGAATAGATCTACTTTACTAGTGACTTACTCATATTGCTCAGTTGCCCCATCATCAGATTGGGTAGGTAACATTTTCTTAGGATGCAGCAATGGACAACCTCACCCTTTGTTAATCCCTCAGTCACCACCAAATGACCTCAGAGTGTGTTTTCCAAATTACAATTCTCCATATTGTGTTACTCATGTGTTCCATTCCATTCTGACTAGCCCACCTCAATTTGCTGCAAGCTAACCCTGGAAGATCATTGGCTACTTTGCAGAGGGAGAAAGACTCCTTCAACGGAGTCGATGCTTACTACTCTCTCTAATACTCTTCAAAGCTTCCTTTTTATTATGCGTACTATAATAGTCCAACGGCTATAATTCTTGCCTTGTTAATAGAAGGTTGTTGGTTCAAAATCTACAAACAAAGATATTTAAATTATTATTATTTTTACTTTCCTTGCCCTTCGTCCTTTTCCCTGTGCTTCCTTTTTTTTCTAAGGAGAAAAACAAGTGGTGTACTGAAAATCAGGGCAGGGCATAGACACAAACCGTCTTCCAATTTTCCAAAAGCATTACTTAATCTGTGAAATCTGGGCTTCCATATTCAGGATGCATTATAATCCCACTTCAACATATCATTAGCTTTTCCAACCTTATGACATGTATGTGCATTTTATATTTTTCTTCATGTATTATAGGTTCCCCTGGTGACTTAACACTTCCTGACTCCAAAATGCGCCACGGGAGGAGTTCTCTTTAGATGTCTTGCCTTCAATTAGAATTAAATAATTGAAAGCTGATCAGGCTACAATATTCTGGTAAGAATCTTGCACAATGAAAAAAGACTAGTCACATTTCATAACAAAGTAAACTGTACTCCACCCATAACAATATTAAGGACATTTTCTTCATTTTTAAATGTTCCTTAAAACAACTTTTTTTAAAAAAAAATTATCAGACTGATGGAATACAAAGACATTCTTAGGCAGGAACAACACCGGAGTTCCTTTCATGAGTGGGATACTGCCAGGGCAGTGTTTGAAACATAAACAGCACGCAGAAGGTCCATGCACAGTATTGCAACTGCAAGAAAAACAGTCAGTTTTAGAAATGTTAGGTGCTTTCTAAAATCTGCAGTAACTTCCTTTTCTTCTCAGATTGATTTGTTCATTGGCTTGTTTAAATCTAGCAGGAATCAAGTTAAAATTAATTGTGTTCACTTTCCAATTTTTTATATTTTTGCATTGGAATTCCCTTTGTTAAAAAAAATCACTAATTTCCTTCCTGTAATTCCCCCAACTGTTCTTGAATTGCAGCACATAACATCCTAGCAATCCTTCTTTTAGAAATTAACACTTGTGACCCTGGAACTCTTGGGCTGAAACAGTTTTCTACAAATTACTAAATTACAATAGATAGATAGATAGATAGATAGATAGATAGATAGATAGATAGATAGATAGATAGATAGATAGATAGATATAGATATAGATATAGATATAGATATAGATATAGATATAGATATAGATATAGATATAGATATAGATATAGATATAGAGTTATTAAAGGGATATTCTTTGGAAATCCATAATCTTAAGCCACATTTTTCTTATATTTTACACACACACACACACACACACACACACACACACACACACACACACACACATATATATATATATATATATATATATATATATATATATATATATATATATATATATATATATATATATATATATATATATATATATATATCTTCTGTTTCCTCTCTCAAGTATCCTATCTCTCCGTAGCACCTAAACGAAATAAAACTTTTCTAGTCCCGATCTTGGTCAGTTCATCTATGTGGCAACCACTCTCCTTTTGAGTTCTATGAATCATAACATATAAGGGTTAGAATGAACTTGGATAGAATCTAGTCCAAGCCTCTGCCCAATCCAGGAATTCTCTGCAATAACATTCCTGCAGACTGCAGTCCAGACTCATTTTAAATAACTTGACTGTAGCAGAGTCCACCAACTCCTGGGCAGTCTGTTTCATTACTGATTACCTCTTATCACTAGATTTTTTCCCCCTGATATCTAATTGAAATTGAAGTCCATTTCCTTGTGGTTTTTTTACATAACACTTATCGATCTTTGAACTAATAGAAAATATTTGTAGCTTGGGTTTTAGATTTTGGCTCTGGTTTGTTCTCCAAGCTTGTTTCAGTATAATTTCTAAATGTTTCATTACCAAACTAGGTAACATCATCAGCAGGATTTTCTTGTCCTAGTCTCCTTAGTTCATAAATGTCTTGTGTGCCAGTGTGGTCAGTTGGTCGTGCGATTGGTTGTTTGTTTGGAGCTATATTTGAATTCTGAGCAGTTGATTGGTTCTCTTGTTGATTGGCTCTTTGAATGGTCTGGTTTCTTACTTATTCAAATGCTTATTGATTTTTCTCATCTTTTACATGACAGTCCTACAGATTTCTGTTGATAGTTATTGTGTTTTCTAACAATCGTGTCTTCTGCAATCTGAAAATTGTCAAAGCCTCCAACTATCCTCATAGGTTTTTCTTTTCAAGTGCCATAACGTCTCCATTGCTCTTCTTCGGACATGCTCAAGTTTATCAAAGTCTTTCCTAAAATGAGGCATGAGATAGTCTAGATGTGAAAACCAATGCAAAATGGTGGACCCAGATTGTTGGGGGGGCAATATGCTAACTCTGCAAACCACTTAGAAAGGGCTGTAAAGCACTGTGAAGTGGTATATGAGTCTAAGTGCTACTGCTATTGCTAAAACAGAGAGGAACTATAACTTATCTTCATCTTGACTCTTCATTTATATAGAATTATATTTGTTTTATTTGCACTTGCAGAAGACTGTTGGTTTATGTTCGGCTTGTAAGCCACAAGACACCCAGACCTTGAAAGTGTCCTCTAAAGTACTTGCTATCTTTGTATGACCTGCAAATCTGATAGACATATTTTTAACTCTCATTCAAGTCATTCATTATATTGAACAAAACTTGCGGATGCTACGCAATACTTTCTTCCGTGAATATACAGTATACTCACTGTATAAAATTGTTCAGTCAGTTCTGAACCTATCTCTTTGACTTCATTACACCTTGTCTCCAAAGTGGAGCTGTTTTCAAATGGGCCAATGAAATAATCAGCACAAGGAGAAGAGGGCAACAAACAGTATGTAAAGCAATAGTGAGAAAGCACCAGTTTACTTTGAAAGAGTTTATAACTTCAAGATGTAACTCCAGATTAATTACAAGCAAGCAAGAATTTGTAAAAAAAACAACAACATGCAGATATCTTGCTTTCTGTGATTTTTTTTTTTAGAAATCATGTAGGCGTGACATAATGCCATGGGACTGGAGAAATGTTGTTTCTACTTACTTAGGTAGCCATAATCTGGTCAACTGGCAGTGAAACCTGCTGATGTGAAACAATCTTGGGTAGCATTCATCTCCATCCTTTGCATCTAGAGTTATCTTAAGTTACTTAAAGTTTCAAAGCACCCTGAAAGTACTTCAATCAATCAGAATAGAGCTGTAAGGGACCTTGAAAGTCTTCTAGTTCTGCTCCCTGCTCAAGGAGACCCTATACCATTTCAGATAAGTGACTGTCTAGTCTCTTCTTAACCCCACCCAGTGGTGAAGCACCTACAACTTCTGAAGGCAAGCTGTTCCACTGGTTAATTGTCCTCACTGTTAGGAAGTTACTCCTTAATTCCAGGTTGCTTCTCTCCCTGATTAGTTTCCATCCATTGTTTCTTGTCCTGCCCTCTGGTGCTTTTGAAAATAAATTGACACTGGAACTTCTGGTTTGATGTTGTAGCAACACAGATGCAGGAAGGCAGGGCTCTGCCTTCTGCACCCAATTTCACCCTACTGGGGGCCCTAAAAGGGCCTAAAATCATCACAGAGAGGTGATGAAGAAGGAGGGGTGCCTCGTCAATCAGGAGAGATGGTAGTCAATCCATTTGATCTGAGAAAAGCCCTCTGAAACAGCAGGTTAATCCGTTTGTTCCAAGGAAAGCCCTCCCAACCAGCTGCATTCCTGTGGCCAGCTTTCAGCTACTGACAACCGAAGAAAGAAGCACTAATTAGCAGATTGTAAACAGCATGTTTGGAACTGGGTGACAATATTGATCCTTTCTTTACTCTTTTACAACTGGATTTCCTGGAAAAGGCTCCCAAGAAGCTAAAAACCTCCAAATGTGAGAAGGAAGGGGATTGCAGCCCCACCCTTTCAGAGGAATGGATATGGTGTTTTAACTTTTTTATGGGGGACAGAAACATTTAACACTGAAGTAAAAGAAATAGAAAGTTTAGTTTTGACAAAACTGAAACTGAGAAAATTGTTAAGATTTTCTCTTTGAAAGAATACTGGGTGAAATACAAGAAATCAACCTTCTGTTTTAAGAGTCAGAAAATGAATATTGAATGACATCTAGTGGTGGATGAGAGTACAGCACCATAGTTGCAATGACTGATGCAGACCTGGCAAGAAGCCTAGAAATAGATAACAACCTAGCTTCTTTGTTGTTTGGTGACTTTTAACTCAACAGAGAACAGCTGTCAATAGAGAAAATATTTTGGCATACTTACTACAATGTGAGAACTTAATTGTTTTGAAACCTGGTGACCTTCTTGGATTATAAACATATACGGAGCTCTGACTTTTAATCTTAAGAACTATTTGGAGAGAAATGAAAACTTGACTGCTGACTACATTTGTCTAGGGGAGGTTTTTGGATTGTTCTTTGGGTGATTAACATTTTGAACACTTTGAACATTTTGGATTGTAAATTTCAGCTGATTGACAATTTCTGGATGCCTGAGCAGAAGGACTATTATAAAATATTGCTATCAGTGGAGGACTTATATCCTAGAACCTATTGGATTATAAAGGCTACATATAAAGACCAGGAGAACCAGATAAGATCTTGTTCTATGGACATTAATATTGGTGTTGTCGTGGAAAAAACCCAATGAAAGAAACACAATACAACAGCACAAAACAATAATTCTTACTTTAAGAGGTTTATTTTGCTAATAATTTGGAATTTAGCAAACATAATAACACAACATCACTTACATTAATAACTCATTGCAATGAAGTCCAATGACATAGCAGTTCCAATAAGGACAGCTATAGGCCAATAGCAAATCACTCAGGTCCAGTCCCAACAATTTATACCCTTTCCCGCCCTAAGACTGTAGACATATAGTCAGCAATCTTATACTTTATGCTAACTTTTTGCTGACTCTTTGCTGAACATAACTTTCTACATGCTTGTGTACACTGGAACCTGCATCTATCAGCTACTTTCAGTTCCCTATGTCTTACTGTTCCAGTCTTTATGTTCTAAATATATTTGAAACAAGCAAGCTTAGCAAAATCATATTAGGTAAAGTACAATTGCAAACTGCAAAATTAAGCATAGCACAAACTTTGGTTCAATACTTTTTCCATGAGGCCTGATTTAGTTTACTTGGGCCTAAACCTTGCATAGAAAAACAATAGCCAATATTTTCATTTTCCACAGTGGTATTAGACAAGACTAGTGTTTGGGGATCACAACACTCATGAGAGAATATCTGGAGGGGGGAAATAAAATGGATACTTTATATCTAGCCAAAAGTGGTAGGAAAACGTATTTAATACTTTCATCTGAAGCCCCCAGCCAGATTTACCAGGGATCAAGAAGAAGTAAACATTTTCCAGAAGGAAATACATTCTATGCTACAATTAATTCAGGAGACAATTATTTCACATAAAGAAGATGCAAGAATAAACCATGATGAGATTAAAAACAATTTTGACAATATAAATGAGCAAATCTCTAACCTAAACCTACAACTAGAAAACTCTCAGAAAATGACTACAAAGAATGAATCAACAAGTCAGATAACAAAAGATGAATCAGAGGAAAGTGATCCAAAGAAACAAGATATAAAAGAAGGGTAACATAAATTGGCACAAATAAAAATCTGCAAGACTTAGCTACAACAATGGAAATGGAAAAGGCACTCTATTCTTTAGGTTTTCAAAATATATCTGAAGATAAGGAAGATTTTAAAAAATTGATTATAAAGCTGTTAGAGGAAATGCCAGAAATGGGGAGAAAAAAATGAAAAGAGAAGCTGAGAGAGAAAGAAAGTGAGAGTTGTTTAATTAATACAATTGGGCGGAACTCCCCCTCAAAAATACCCTATTTAAATTGTTTTTCCCATTTCAAGCAATATTCACAAAACCACAGGAAGAATAGTTTGGCAATGTAATTACTTTAGCCAGGAAAGCTAACTGGCAAAGGAAGAAAGCTAGAGTTAGACTCAAAAGACAAAAGTTCTGACATACCAGATGGGATATTATATGATCCAATATTTGTTTGAATATGGTCATAAGAATAGATAGCACATAGATATAAATAGATTTTTACAAGAAAGAAATGGTTTATAATTAGAATAACACCTTTTCTTTTGATATGGGAATTATAAAAACACTAGGATGGCTTGTAGAAATGAAATTTCTGGCTACATAAATGTAACTAATTTTGAGAAAATCATAACTGACAAAGATATCTTGAATACTGATGGGAAATTAAATAAGACCTTGAAAAACAGGACATTTTAAGGAGACTTTAATTGCAAATACATTTTAAATATAAAGTGGCTAGAAGAGGTTATAAATTGATACTATTGTTATTTGTATAACACTAGAAAAATATGAAGAGGATGTGTATACCTAATTTTGTATGTATAAATAGTAATAAGAACTGTATTTGTTCAATGCTGAGAAAATGAAAACATGGGAAGAAGAGAGGACCAGGGGGGAAAAACACTGGATTGTGTAGCACTGAACAGATTTATATTGAAGAAGTTAAGATTTATTTATTTATTTATTTATTTTTATAAACCGCCCTTCTCCCGAGGGACTCGGGGCGGTGTACAGAATAAGGTAGGTATACAGAATGAACAATAGTGAAAAAAACAATAGTAAAAAACAAACTGGGACCCCAATTAGAGCTATCAGGCCAGGCCAGACTGTTGGAACAGGTAAGTTTTTAAGTCGCGCCGGAAGGTGCGGAGGTCGGGGGCCATCCGGATTTCGGTTGGTAAGCTGTTCCAGAGGGCTGGTGCACCCACTGAGAATGCCCTCCCCCTGGGGGCCACCAGCCGACATTCCTTGAGCGGTGGCACCCTGAGGAGGCCCTCTCTGTGAGAGCGCACAGGACGGTGGGGTGCTGACATTGGCAGAAGGTGCTCCCGTAGGTAGTCCGGACCCATGCCATGTAGGGCTTTGTATGTCATTGTTAGCACCTTGAACCTCACACGGAAGGCAACTGGAAGCCAGTGCAGCGCACGGAGGAGAGGTGTGATATGGGAGTATCAGGAGGCTCCCAAGAGTGTCCGTGCCGCTGCACTTTGCACCAGTTGAAGCTTCCGAGTGGATCTCAAGGGCAGCCCCATGTAGAGAGCGTTACAGTAGTCTAGGCGAGAGGTCACAAGAGCATGGGTGACTGTACGTAAGGCATCCAGGTCCAGATAAGGCCGTAATTGGCGAACTAGTCGAACCCGGGAGAAGGCCCCCTTGGTCACAGCTCCTATGTGATCTTCCAGGGAGAGGTGCGAGTCTAGGAGGACACCCAGGTTGCGGGCCCTATCAACAGGGGGTAGTAACTTGTCCCCGATGTTAAGGGATGGGATGTTCTGAGTATCCCGGTTTGCCGGTACGTACAGCCATTCAGTCTTGTCCGGGTTCAGTTGAAGCCTGTTCCTCCCCATCCATTCCCGGACCGCTTTCAGGCAGCGGGACATCACGTCGAGGGCATCACTGATGTTGTTTGGAGTTGAGATGAAAAGCTGGGTGTCATCAGCATACTGATGGTACCCTACTCCAAAGCTGCGAATGATCTCACCCAGCGGTTTCATGTAGATGTTGAACAGGAGAGGCGAGAGGACCGACCCCTGAGGGACTCCGCAAGCGAGAGGCCTCGGGGTCGACCTCTGTCCCCCTGCCAGCACCGACTGCGAGCGACCCTGGAGAAAGGAGGAGAACCAACGCAGAACCGTGCCTCCCACTCCCAGTCCCCTGAGGCGTCGCAGCAAGATACCATGGTCGATGGTATCGAAAGCCGCCGAGAGGTCTAATAAGACTAGGACAGAGGAATGGCCCCTGTCCCGGGCTCTCCAGAGATCATTTATCAGAGCGACCAATGCCGTCTCCGTGCTGTAGCCCGGCCTGAAGCCTGATTGGTACGGGTCTAGATAAACCGCTTCATCCAGGATCTGAGGAAGTTGGTGCACCACCACGCTCTCAACAACCTTCGCAAGGAAGCGAAGATTGGAGACTGGACGAAAGTTATTCAATGAGGATGGGTCCAAGGTGGGCTTCTTGAGGAGAGGTCTCACCACTGCCTCCTTCAAGGCGGTGGGGAAGTGACCCTCACTCAGAGAAGCGGAGATGACCGCCAGGAACCAGCCTCGTGTCCCCTCTCGAGCTGCATAAGCCAGCCAGGAAGGTCACGGGTCCAGTAAGCATGTGGAGGAGCTCAATCTCCTCATAATCCTGTCCACTTCCTTAGGAGTCACAGGATCAAATTCCTCCCAGATGACGTCGACAAGACTGTCCATGCCTTGTTCTTCCAGCTCAGCCCAGTTGGAGTCCAGGCCGGTTCGAATCCGAGCAATTTTATCCAGCAGATATTGACCGAATTCCTCGGCTCGACCCTGCAAGGGTTCCTCCCTCACCTCTTGGTTCAGTAGGGAGCGAGTCACCCTGAACAAGGCAGCCGGGCGATTATCTGCGGACGCGATGAGGGTGGAAAAGTAGTTGGATTTTGCCACCCTTATCGCAGCGAGATAAGACCTGGTGAGGATTCTTAATCGCAATCGGTCGGATTCGGATCGACTGGATCTCCAACGGCTCTCTAGGCCCCGTCTCCGACACTTCATCTCCCGGAGCTCCGCGGTGAACCATGGGGCTCGCTGGGATCTGCGCCGGGTCAGAGGCCGCAAGGGTACAACTCGGTCCAGAGCCTCCGTGGCTGCCTTTTCCCAGGCTTCCACTAGGGCATCCGCCGAGCTGTGAGCAGGGAGTGCATGTGCGTCCCCAAGCGCTGCCTGGAACCTATCAGGGTCCATTAGGCGCCTAGGGCGGTACCATCTGGTTGGCACCACGCACCCACGGCGGGGGGTGGCAAAGGGGAAGTCTAGCCGCAGGAGGTGATGATCGGTCCATGACAGGGGCGTAACAGTCGTGGCACCCCCACCGATGCAACACTGAGTAACAAATGTACCCGGACATCACGTTGTTTACTAAGCACATGATTTGTATTAATAGAAAATGAATAAAACATTTATGTTAAAAAAAGAAAATAAATTAACCCCATCCACTTTTTTGCAGCCTCTTAAAGTTAGAATTCTCTTCCCTAATACTGTTATCCTTTCCTCTTGCTATTTCCCTTATTTAGTTTCAATTTGGAAAACATAAAATTTCCTGAGCTGTGAGTTTACTAAAGCTGTGAGTTTACTAAAGTACTAATGATTTGATTTGATTTGATTAAACTGTTGATGCCTTCCTCAGATGAATGTCAGCTGAGAGAAAGGAAAGATGGGAAGGTATTTACAAAAGAAGCTAATGGCTTACTCTAAGAAATCAAAATAAAGACTTGCCTGACTGTTATAAAAGGGTATAATTCTCATCCCATTAAAATGAAGGTTAGATACTGAAGCTGGGAAACAAACTGAAGCGACAAAAGCGACTCCAAATTAGCAAAGTGCAATGAAACTGCCTCTAGTGCTGTCTCATGTAAGAAAAAGAAGAGATGCAGTCTAGCTGGTGTGTTACCATGTCCTCTTGTTTAGAAAGAACTGCATATCTGAAGACCTGAGTAATAGTGACAATTCCTCCATTCCCCAGGTTATGTTTATGTGTGTTATGCTGCTTGAAATAGTTAGAAAAGTTGGCTTGGGAAAAGACAACCAAGCTAGTTAGTTAAATATATCTAGTTAAAATATTACAAGGTTCTAAAATATTGAGTGAAAGAGAAGCAAAAGGTAAAGCAATAAAATGTAGTGGATAAGTTGCACAGAAAAAAAATTACTGCATATAACACTCCTTATTTCATAATAGAATGACCATTTAAAATCAAACTTGAAAAAAACTGCCCAGAGAGAGTTTTTTATTGATATCAAAAAGACATTAAGATGAGTGTCAAGACTGCTTCCCTATTAAACCACTCTGCTTCTACCTATCACATTTTATATGCTTTCAGTTCTTCCATGAATGAAAAAAAAATACTTTCAGCCAGCATTGTCTTTAGCAACAATTCTGTTGTGCAGTGCAAAATGTCCACTCATGTCTATATCAAATATTTGCAATTGCTTTGGATGGGAAGCTTTATAGAACTGTCAGTAAATAAAATATCAAAACTAACTGAGTGGAGGCCATTACAAAATATTCTTCTCATAGCAATCCTCACCTGAAATTACAGATGCAACAAAATAGGGGGGGGGAAACAGAATTTGTGGGACCATGCATAATGTTCACAAATAAAAATCTACACAGTCTGGGAAGTATAATTTACTGTGACTCCTAAGTATACAAATGTGGGAAAATGTGCTTATATGCCTTACAAATAGACAGGTCCATAGTTCCATTCTGTGTTTTAGATCAGAGGTCCCCAACTTTTTGGGCACCAGGAACCAGTTCCATGGAGAGAGGTTTTTCCATGGACAGGAGGGTGCATGGTTTTGTGTGCTGCCTGCATCTCGTGGATGGTGCTTTGCTTGTTTGCACGGACCAGTTGCTGGCATGCCGCGGCCCAGTACTGGTCCACGGACTGGGGGTTGGGGACCTCTGTTTTAAATTAACACAAATACAAACACAGAATTAGACATCTTGCAAAGAATGTCTTCTAGAACTGGACACAAATAGACTGTTCAAATGTCTGAACCATTTTAGAGGCAAGTCAGTTGAGTAGATAATATTTTCATCCCCCACCCCCACCCCAAGAAAGGGATATATTCTGCAAAGCATTCTCAATGGCAGTATTCTTCTTTAGCAGTGACAGTAGCTTTGTTACCAAAAAACAAAAAGCCACATGAGAAACATTTTTTCATATCGTCCTTGTAAGTCTGGGAACTATGGGACTTTCATTTGGGAAAATCAAACAAGATAAGGTCTGTCTGTCTATCTGTCTATGCCATTCACACATACATCTCCTGGCCACCTTGTAATTAAAGAGATGCAATCACACAACAGAATAAGTAGGAAAGGAGTGCCTATTACAACAAAGTGTCTGTTAAATCCAAATGCCAATTTACACAAGTTTATTTTGTGGAGTTTATGCTTCTGTAAAAAGAAAATAGAATTTTGCACATACGTATTTTATGCCCTTTATCTATGCACTAAATGAAGAGGATTTTACGCAGGCACAGAAGCACAAACTGTATGCAAAGAATATTTTCATTTGTCCCCAAAGCCTACTTAAAGTGAGATCCATGAAATCAATGTTTTAGTGTCTTTTAAAATAAAATGTAATTATATGTAAATGGATGTGCAAGCCAAAATTAGAATGGAGACATTTTCCAAACAGTTTATAAAAGTTATCCCCTAAAACTAATGCTTTATCAGATTCCATTTTACAATTTCTCAGAAGCTTCTTCTCTGTTCAAAAAAAGTTTCTGTTTTTCTCTTCTTAAGGTGCTTGAGAATTCCTTCTGACACTCTCTTTGAGCTAACTTTATTATTGAAAAAAGTAGCAAGGTGCTACACCTCTTCCCTGAAGCCTCTTTACAACTGCTTTACAGTTCAAAAAAGGCTAAGGAAAGAGGTCTATTTTCCCTTGGAAGTAAGTTGAAGCAGAAAGATTCAGCCAACAAAATATTGGAGATAACTGTCCAATGAAAAATGTAACATTCACACCAAACTCTTGGAAACATAAAACTAAACAAATGGGGAAATGCCATTTATGAACATTATTTTCTCTTTGGGAAGATAAACTTTAAATTAAATTCACATTCATAAAATTGAGAATTGGTTAGAATAAATGTTCAGCATATCACTCATCACTATGATTCATAAAACCGTAAGGAATCTTCTAGGTCACTATGATTCATAAAACCGTAAGGAATCTTCTAGGTCTTCTAATCCAAACTTCTGTTCAGTGCAGGATCTACTAGGATATTTCTGACAGATTAGTATCCAACATATTTTTTAAGACCTCTAGCAAAAAAGAACTTACCACTTCATGTAGCAGTCTGTTCCACTAGCATATATGGGCAGGAAGTTTCTTAAAGTCTCCACTTACCCCTTGAGTACTCACACCTTATATAGCTATTGATTAGGAATAGTAAAAAGGCTTAGGGTCTCTTAGACTTATACACCCTCAAAATTTCTGCATTGTACTGAATATATTTAATTTAATTTAATTTAATTTATTAATATTTCTATACCGCCCTTCTCCCGAAGGACTCAGGGCGGTGTACAGGGCAAGAATAAAACACAAAGCTACAAAAATTAAAAAGTAATTAAATACATGCCCATAAAAAACAAAGTACATTAATAAAACCCCAATAAAATGATAGTAAAAACCCCACCAATCCCCCCTCAGGCCAGGCCGGCTTGCTTGAACAGGTATGTTTTCAGATCGCGGCGAAAGGAGCGAAGATCGGGCGCCGTCCGGAGCTCAACCGGTAGCTGGTTCCATAGCTCCGGGGCGCCCACAGAGAAGGATCTCCCCCTGGGGGCCACCAATCTACATTCTCTGACCGGTGGCACCCTGAGGAGGCCCTCTCTGTGGGAACGCACAGGGCGGAGGGAAGTTGACGCCGGCATATGTATGAACATTGACATAAAAGGAGTTTAAATATGGCTCTAAACCATATATTTCACTGAAACTTATCATATGGTCTATATAATTCATACACCTTTATCCAAAAATATTTCTCATGTTAGCAGTATTCAGAACCTCTTCTAGTTGTACTTGAGGAGAAGAATGTCCTGGCACTAATCTATAACTATGTGAGTCCATGCATGAGAACAGCATACACTACTAGTGTAAGAAAACAAAAATCAGCAGGTACAAAAAAAGCCGTGTTTGCTATTAAAGTTTATTTAGGTACTTGCCATAAGGCATGCCCCAAGGTTGCATGGGAAATACAAAACTGACCCTATTTACCCCATTGAAATTAACAAAATTGTTCTCTTGATATTAAATATACAAAAAGTGTTCATGTGCCTAGAGGAAATAGTAAGACAAAGTTTTCTAATTGATTTGATATGAAATTAATGCAAAAAAACAAAAGTAAAGCAATTGTACAAGTGTTGCATTATCTGCCTAGTACAGGGGTGTCATACTCAATTTCATTGAGGGCCGCATCAGCATTGCGGTTGCCCTCAGGCGGCCGGGTGGATATGGCCTGGGTGGGCGTGGCCTACAGGGTGGGCGTGGCTAGAGTGCGAATGGCCTACTGGGTGGGCGTGGCCAGCTCTACATCATTCGCATCAAGGGTGCCTATGGGGCCCTGGGCAGGAGTGGGACAGATCTGAGGGTGTCTGGCAGAAGGAGGGTCTCCAGGCCAGGGCCAAGGCAGTGGGGGCCGTTCCCTCACTGTTTCCAGGATGGCTTCGCGGGCCGCATGAAACCACTTCACGGGCCGGATCCGGCCCCCGGGCCTTGTGTTTGACATGTCTGGCCTAGTAGGAATCACATCTTAGTTAGAAGAATATATAGAACAGAAGAATATGCAGAAACATTATAAGAAACGGGACATGACAAGCCTTAAGAGATGGACCATAGTAGACAATGTTCACTGTCCTGTTTCCTTGTACTGGCATACTTCTTCAGTATAAGAGGACCATGGCAGACATAAATTGGTTAAGACAACAAAAAAGAGAAATAACTAAACAAGGATGCCAACATACCTGGCTGGGTAAATTTGCGCACACACTTGAAGTTACATTTGATGACACTTCAGTCCAATAAAGGCAACTTATAGGAGTCTAAGGAACCAAGTCATTCCAGAAATTCCAATTATGTTGATAGGAAGGGAGCCAAATAACATCTACAGTTCCAAAGTGAGAAGATTAAAAAAAAAATAGAAGCTTATGTGGAAGGCTGGCATGCAGAGGATGCCAAAGCAATTTAGAAAGGGGGGGGGGGGAAAAACTCCACCAGATGTTGCTGACCATATCATGCTTAGAATCATAGACTTGGAGGAGGATCAATTAGGCCATCAAATGCAATCTCTAGCCTGGTGCTAGAATCCAAATTAAACAAACAAATAGTTGTTGAGTTTCTTCTAAAAGATATCTGGTGAAGAGAAGCCCTCCCAAGTGTTTCTTAACATTCAAACAAAATCTGCATTCCTGCAACTTCACACCATTGTTTCAACAAACTGGACTGACAAAGAACAGATCAGGATTATCCTTTGTGTGGAAGGTACTATATTATAACCCCCACCCTTCTATTCTCAGTGCTAAAGACATCAGTTCCCTCAATTTCCCTTTGTACAACTTGAGTTTCTAATCCCCCCAAACATCCACAATACCCTTCCCTGGACATCTTCCTATTAGTCTGATTTTTTTTTCACATGGCTTCCCTGAAATTCTGACAGCTCTAGTGATTTGAAATCATTTTTGACTGTCAGTACCTAAGATGTTTGGTCTTCAAAGACCAAGCTTGACCAGAAATGAAATTATAAACTTAGCATGAGTCTTCGGAGAAGGGCGGGATATACGGTAAATGGAATTAAAATAAAATAAAAAATAAATAAATAATGTTATTAAAAGTACTGTTGTAATTGTGTTCCACAAATACTTAAGGGGCAGGTCTCTTAAGACACAATCATTTCTATCTTTAAATGGTTTTGGGGGTTTTTTTTGGGGGGGGGAGAGTTTCCCTCAAAAAGCTTTAGTGACTCAAAATCCTTTTCTTTCTCCCCAAGAAAAACATGCCTTCTAAACAGATTTCTAAAATGAGATTTGTAGCTTGCCCTTCCCAGGATATTCTGGCTGTGGATACAGGGCAAGGATAAACCATTAACCAGCTTTGACGGAATCTTCAGATGAGAGGAAGCAAAGAGAGATTATGATCACATTGCTGAGCACAAAAGGAAATGATAGGCCAAAGAATGAAAAGTGGAATGACATATTTCACAAATAATGCTGATAAAATATTTTACTGTATTAGCTAACTTAATCATTCCCTCCCTGGTCCTTTAAAATGCAGTCTTTCTGACTCTTGGTCAGATAAGGGAGCAAGACAAAATGCCAGAGCAGTGCTCTTAAATTTTCTTAATTAACCTGGTTTTCTTCATCTGATTGTTTTCCCCTTCCCCTTTAAAGCATCTCCAAATCAGACAGGCAGACCTTTAGAATACTTTTGTGTTTATTTAACTTCCTCTCATCTATTTGTTATGCAGTCTTCTGAAGCCCACCTGCCACAGGAGAGGTTAGCCTGAGACTTGACTGAGGAGCTGGAGGTATATAATTCAAAATCCTCAGGCTCAGGGAACAAAATAGGTCAGAGTTGCTGGGAGACTTAAAGGAGAGAAAAAGCAATAGTTCAGAGGGAAGAGAGGAGACTCAGCTTGCTAAAAAGCCAAGCTACTCACACTTGCATAAGGAGATACAGAACAAGTTTCTATGGCCTGGCTCTTCTCATGCCAATTGAATTAGGCCAGTTGATCTTTTATTTAAAATCAAGACTGCATTGTTAGAATTGTTGCATGTCAGTCTCAGGGAAAAGACAGTTTCTGCTTGGCTGGTTTATGGACTAATTAACTGCATTCCCAAATCGTGTGACTCGTGGTATCAAGTTGAATGAATGAGAAGACATTTGTAAGTAACCAAAAAGGCAATTGGACTCACTGCAAACACTAAATCAGCAAACCTCTAGGCCAGTGTTTCTCAGCCATGGCAACATTAGGATTTGTGGTCTTCAACTCCCAGAATTCCCCAGTCAGCATGAGAATTGAAGCCTGCAAATCATAAAGCTGCCAAGGTTGAGAAATATTGCACTAAGGCCCCAAGCTGACCTTGACTTGGATTCCAAAGCACTAAACAGGATTGGGAAATCACCAGGAAATAACGGGTCTAAGTCTGTCAAGAATTTTCCACCACCTAAAACAAAACTCTTTTAAGAATGCAAAGGCAAATCACTGTCTGCCTTGTTGCCAAGAAAATTGCATAGATATATCCATGAAGTGACCAAGAGTCAAACCTGACATGAAGGTGTTCTTACTTTTTATGTCCACTGAACTCAGTTGTGATGCAATGAGCTTACTTGACAGCAGCTTTCACTGAGTTCAGTGAAACTTATTTTAGAGTAAACATAAATACAACTGCATAATAAGTGTCACAATTATATTCTGGCTACACAGCTATTAACAGGCAGGACAGTCACCATGATTACAAAATGAAATATAGGTGAAATTCTCAAAGCAATGCAAAATCTGTGTTTAAAAAATGGGACAGCACACATCTGTCTGGACTAACACCAGAAATGAAGGGTTGGTTCTGTCTTCAGTGCATATTCTAGACAGATTCCATTGCTTCAGAGATTGCATCTGGCCATACTTTTTACTGGGTTTATTACTTGCTTTGGATGGGGATGGGACTATTTTGCCTACTCTCTGCCATTTTGCCTATTCCAGGAGCTACTATATTTCTGGTTGCTGCCAGCCATGGTCAATCCGTTGCAATAATAATCAAGCCTTCTCTCTTTCTCCTGCCACTGCTCAACACCTGCAGCTTGTCAGTTGGGCTGATTTTGACACATGTTCGGTGCTATTTCAGAAGAATACTAGACCTGTGTCCACAAACGGCTCAAATGGCAGAGCATCTCTGCATCTGCAATCTGTTTGTTCAGCAAACAGACAGGTGGTTAAACCAGCTTTTATGATACCCACCCACCCAAGTTTCCCTACCTCAGTCCCTTAAGGACATTGCTATGTGTGTTTTTTTAAAATTCTTTGCAGGCAAGTGCCGCTTTATGGGAAGAGAAGAAAGCCAAGGTGATTCACCAATCATTTTTCTTAACTTGTCCTGTATGAAAACAGTAAGACAGGAATACTTGCCAACTTCAGTGCCGAGGTGAATCAACTTCACAATAAGGGCAGTTCAGTTTATGCTGGCACACATTTGTGCCAGCTCATACCCTAGAGGAAAGTACTTTAATGCCGCCATCTGGCAGCACCTTGAATTAAACTATCATTTCCTGAACAATAATGAAGGAACTTTCCAAACCTAGGTGCAACCATTTAGCTTGGATTATATCTCATCCTAGTGAGGAAAAAGGTGGATTTTGTGCCTATTCCATAGTCTCCTTGTTCTGATTCTTTATCTTTAAGCTGGATCACCCTTTCAACAAAAGAATGCCTTCAAAGGGAGAACTAGCCTACATAAAGTAGTTTGTTTGCATGGCTAAATAATTTGCAGGAGATAAAATAGCGTTTTCACAGGAAGATCAATGGAAAAGCCAAACGGGAGGTTTGAACTCCTTTAGATAAGAAGACTGACAAAATGCATACAATGCATCCATTCACCTTTGATTCTTCACCACAAGAGGAGATTTGGGCAGGCATAACGCACATCTAAACTGCACATTTATTATCTAATGTTTGTTTTAAAGTAGTAACTTCAAATTTTAATAAAATAGACTGCGAATTTATGGCCTATCACATTTTATTTTTTATGATAATGTTACAGAAAAAGGGCAGCATCCAACAATTTGCATATAAGTCCTGTTCAGCCATTCAAATATGAAAAGAGAGAGAGTTTCCTCCTTTAAATTTCTGGGAGTCTACCTCTGTGAAGATCTGACCTGGAAAGTTAACACAACTCAGGTAGCTAGAAAGGCCCAACAGAGGCTTCACTTTCTTAGGGTCTTGCAGAAGAACAGGGTAGAACAACAGCTAATGACCCTCTATTAACGGTCTACTATAGAGAGCGTCCTCTCGTATGGTATTGTGGTTTGGTATGCTGGTCTGACAGCTGCGGATAGGAAAGTATTACAGAGGGTGGTGAGCACAGCACAAGACATTGTGGGCTGTCCCCTGACACCACTGGATGACATCGCCAGGGCTCGTTGCCTTCGAAGAGTGAGGAAGATTCTCAGGGATGACTCACACCCTGGACGGTATCTCTTTAGTCTCCTACCATCCGGTAGGAGATACAGGAATATAGCCAGCCGTACCAACAGGCTGAAGAATAGCTTTTATCCGTGGGCTGTTAGGCTTTTAAATGGGACATAATCTTATGCAGAATTGACTTGGGAGGTCGGTGTGTGGTGTAGTTGGTTCACATAGTGTGGTGGGATGGAGGGTTTGTTGTCACTGTGTGTTGGGGGGAGAGAGCAGGGGGGAAGGCTCAGCTAATCTCAATGTACACATGTTGTACTTTGACAATAAAGGTTTATTTATTTATTTATTTAAAATATGAGACTTTCTCCCAGCCTACATTTTTTCTAGGAATACCAAAGCAGGGTTTCATCAGATAAAAGGCAGCATGGCACACCAGACACAGCAGGAAAATTCACAGGGAAAGTTAAAGAAGCTAAGGTGGAGAGGCCACAAGCAGAACTTCCTTGGGACATAGCCTAGGCAACCTTGGCTCTTTCATGACTTGTGGACTTCAACTCCCAGAATTCCTGAGCCAGCATGGCTCAGCTTGGAAACCTCTCCCTTTTCCCTCAGCCTGGCTGGCTCAGGAATTCTGGGAGTTGAAGTCCATGAGTTATAAAAGAGCCAAGGTTAGGTTACCTACCCCTGATCATGGCCATTGGCAATAAGTCCCACAGTAACATCTCTACCCTGCTCCAGTAGGGGGAAAGATTCCAGCTCATTTCTAGGCACAATAGAAACCCTGATTGCTACTTCAAAGCCTTGTATAGATGGCATGAACTTATCCACTTCTTGCATCATCAACTGAAGCCTTGCTTTGAGATTTAAATTTACAGTGGTTTCTCTAAGCTCCACACCAGTGTAGGCCATTCCCTGGGCTAGGGAGCCTGGACGTTATTTGATCAGGCTTTTCAGCTGACCAGATTGCGCTTGCTTTGGCATTTTTATTGCTCTGTTTATGTCTCTTTTTTTCCTGTGTTGCTGCAGTTTTATTTTTATTGTTTTATTCCATTGATGTTTGTAGTTATCTGTTAACTCCCTTAGGGCTTTTGAGCAGAAACACAGTGTAAACAGTTACTCTAAGTGTTTCCTAACTTTAAAAAAAGGTGGGGAGCAAGATTAACTTATTTAAGATAAAAAGAAAAAGGTGTAAGAGAATAGATCGTATTTATGTATTTGTCCTCTAATGAATAAAAAATAAAGCCAATTTAAATAGAACAAGAATCAATCAAAATATGGAAACACCAAGCTGACATATACTTAAAATGGGTGCTATCCAAATGTAAGCAATAAAAAAATCTGTCATGAGAAATCCTTTCCAGTTGCATAGGCAAAGCATACGTGTATACACATACACACTCTATATTGTTGGCTATTTCTTTCCAGACTCCCCTGAACATTGGTTCTCCTGGAAAATATATTCTACTCTTTCCTTTTTTTTTCTTTTTTATTTAAGTGAGGTCCAGCTTTTCAAAGGTTATCTTTGTGTAAATACATGTCCATGAATGCCTTAAATAGGCCATTGCTAGAGCAGCCAGGTATACCTTCATTATTACATAGGATTGGGATCCTAGTCTGTCCAGTGAAGAAAGGGGATCTTCTGACTGAGCCATTCCCAGCATGACTTCGTCCTTTTCTCCCCTTAAATCTGGCTGCCAGTTCTCACAGGCCAAACTCTAAAACAGGGCTGTTCTCCAGTGAGTAAATGATGTAATTATGCCCAGTTGTTACAAGGCACGGCTTTCACCAGCAGAACGGGAAGGGAAGGGTGTCGGAGGCTCCATGCCAGGAGGTGTGTCATGATGACAAGCGGCTGGGCCAATCACAAAGCAGATGGTTGAACTACAAAGAAAAAGAAAGTGCTCCGTGTTCTTGAAATATTGCTCGCTCTCCTTCCTTCCCGACTCTGCAACTTTGCTCTGGGAAGAGGTGAGCTTTTCCCTCCTTGAATCAAACAGAGTTGATCTTTCTGGCTGGAATTCCTCTTGCCTTCTCTCATTTATTTATTGCAATTCTCTACAAATCTTTTGACTCTTGAGGCCGAAGATTCTCAACATAATCGTCATTTGGGATTTTTTTTGTCCCAAGTATTTGCCAATCATACCTCAGCAAGCCCATTTATTTTCTTTTTTTTAAAAAAAAAGGATGGCCTCCATATTGCTTAACTAGCAATATTGTTTTTAACTTTATAAATGAATAACGCATTTAACTCTTCATTACTTATACTCCTAAATGGAGACTCAATAAAGATGATACATCTCTCTTGGGTCAATCACCACGGGATTATAATTGCAATCTTACAGAAGCCTCCTCACTCCGTATCCCACTGATTAAATATTTACCCACACCAGCTACCAGCTGTTCATGTCAGGCTGTGATCTTAGCTGGTTTGCTGTATTACAGAGTGGGAGGGAAAGCTGGTTGAGCTTTAACAGGGGGCAAATGGTCAGATTTCAGAAATGCTGAGGCATCAGAAGGAAATAGGATGAACTTTTCTTTCTCCTTGGAGGAGGAGGAGGAGGAGGAGGAGGGCATGGATAAGCATGGGTTCTAAATCATATGGGACTTTTTATTTTTATTTTTTACCGACCCAACTGAATGTTGGAAAGAAATTCGGAAAGGGGGGTTGGGAATCCTGTCTGTCCTTTCAGACTGTTAGCATGACAGTGCTCTGAAAACTAAACAAAAGAGGACCAAATTTGATGGGTGGGGATGAGAGAGAGCTGGCACAGGAAGTTTTAAAATGGTCTCAATCAGCAAAAGAAGACATCCCGCCCCCCAGCATTCCTAAAGCAGAAACAATGGGACAGCAACTTGAAGTGTGCCCTCCTAAACTCCTAGGTCACATAATCCAGAGAGGAGTGTATATAGACCTATATACCGCTTCACAGTGCTTTACAGCCCACTCTAAATTGTTAACAGAGTCAGCAAATTGTCCCCAACAGTCTAGGTCAGAGGTCTTCAAACTTGGCCCTTTTATGATACACTGGCTGAGGAATTCTGGGAGTTGAAGTCCACAAGTCATAAAAGAGCCAAGTTTGAAGACCCCTGGTCTGGGTCCTCATTTTACTGACCTCGGAAGGATGGAAGATTGAATCAACTTTGAGCCCATTGGGATCAAACTCCAGGCTGTGGGCCGAGTTTGCCTGCATTCTAACCACTGCACCACCAGGGCTCCTATAAAGCCCACCCTCTGCCTTGTGGTGTGCACATGCACAAATACACATAAGCAATATGAGGAGAAATACCCTGACAACGTTACCCAGAAGAAAATACGGAAGCTTCATAGAGCCCCTGCTGATAAATGGGTTGGAAAGAATTCCAGAAGCCATGCTTTGCAGGGGTGTCCTTATTCTACTTGTACCTCTACAGATAACACATTGGTGCCCTGTATCCCATGGCCATCTTGGAGCAAGACTTAAACTCTGCATTCTTGCTCATTTTAATTCTTTTAAGCTATCTTGTAAATGTAAGCATTTTATTGCAGGCCATTTCCCATGTGCACCTAACCACAGCAGAAACATGCCCTGGCAAACTTTGTTTGCCATGGCCTCATTATCATCTGATCCCCAGCCGTGCCGTATCTGAAGCAGCCTTATGTTGCAATTCTGTAATGAAATGTTGCATCTGTGTAGGTTTTCCTTAACCCGACCCAGGTTTCGCTGTAGATACGATCTTATGTACTTCACTAGCTCTACTGTTGGTGGGGCAGTCAGGTGACTTCTGTGAGGTGAGGTGAGCCCAGCACCTATTGGCCACTTTAGGCTGGTGAGTGCATCGCCCCTCCCATCTTGTCCCTGGGGACTATATCCAGAGATAGCTTTGGGCAGTGGAAGAGACTAATTCTTTCAAACCAGCCTGTACCTGTCAAGTCCCAACTAAACCCATCCTCAGCTGACATACTTGAATCAGCCTGAACAGTAGCTGACCAGCATTGGCAATGAGAAGGGTGGAGAGTGAAATGGGAGAAACAGAAACATTTCTCTCTCTCTCCCACTTTCTCTCTGCTGCTTCACATTGCAAGTCTCCTCATGCTCTTTTGTAGTTTATTGCTCTTCTAGGATAATGCTAAAGAAGCCTGATAATCAGTTCTGGTTGGATGCAGGTGCTTGTATTTTGCACAGGTATCCTGACTTTCAGTTGATATCGGCTGATAAGCATGGCTATTTGGGGTAGGCTGTTTTCCAGAAGAGTCCAGAATGAGCCCAAATGCCTAGCCCAAGGGTAGGCAACCTTGGCTCTTTTATGACTCGTGGACTTCAACTCCCAGAATTTCTGAGCCAGCCATGCTGGCTCAGGAATTCTGGGAGTTGAAGTCCACGAGTCATAAAAGAGCCAAGGTTGCCTACCCCTGGCCTAGCCAAAATATGCCTTCTTCACCAGGCCCAGTCTCATCCCATGTTATACCAAAGATAACAAGTGGGGTACATACTTTCTGCTTGTGAACTTTGATGGGAGGGGAGGTTTTATCAGTTTCTCAGCCCTGGGATTTCCTAATGTCTCCCCCCTAAGTACTACATCACGTCCCACTCCTCAACTTACAACAGTTCATTTAGGGAGCATTTGAAGTTACAACGGGACTAAAAAAAAGTGACTTATGACCATTTTTCACGCCTGTGACCACTGCAGCATCCCCATGATCACGTGATCCAAATTCAGATGCTTGGCAAGTGAGTAATATTTCTGACAGTTGCAGTGTCCTGGGGTCATATGACAACTTTTTGTGACCTGACAAGCAAAGTCAATGGGAAAGCCAGATTCGCTTAACAACTGTGTTATTAACAACTGCAGTGATTCACTTAGTAACTGGGACAAGAATGGTGTAAAATGGGGCAAAACTCACTTAACAACTGTCTCACTTAGCAACATAAATGTTTGGCTCAGTTGTGGTCATACATCGAGGACTACCTGTACAGCATTAACCAAAACACTGTAGTGACAACCCTAACCCAAACTGTTACCCTATTAAAATTTTATTTGCCAAGGATTGGTTCAAAAACCTGAAACCAGATAGTGTGGAGGACAGAAGCGAGTGAATCAAAGAGTTGTCTCAAATTAGCTTTGAAGCTGAAAGACACACAGCTAAAACACTCTAGCAGTTTCTAGAACATTTTAGTTAATATGAGGGCAGTACAAAATCCTCATCAAAGTCTTATTTATATTGCCATGGGCTGTACTGTAGCTTTTATCTTTCCTGCAGACAAACATACTGTACAAAGAAAGAGTATAATTTCAATGCAGCACTTCAGCATAAAAATAGCTGATGACAGGTACCTGTAGGTGTCCATACGTTCCGTAGCACACAAGTGAGAAGATATTTAGATCTCAGATTCTGAAAGAGGCTGGTGATCACTCATGCAGGCAGATACCCACATTAGTAGCATGCTGTGTCAGCAGTTTATAGCATCTGGAGCAGGAAAAGGCTTTTTCTCCCCTTATGAGTGGACACCCTTTCTTTTTTCTCAGTCACA
Organism: Vipera ursinii; assembly: GCF_947247035.1. Classification (NCBI taxonomy): domain Eukaryota; kingdom Metazoa; phylum Chordata; class Lepidosauria; order Squamata; family Viperidae; genus Vipera; species Vipera ursinii. The sequence goes on from NC_139512.1 coordinate 295,284,383, forward strand.
GCTGTGACTGAGAAAAACTCGAGATAAAGATAGAAAAAAGCTGTCATGTCGAGAGATTTTAAAATATCCCATCTCCACACACGCTAAAGTACAGTCCTGGTGGCTCTACTACCTCACTGACTAATAAACCATACATAAACATGAGGAGCTGGGGATTCCTATAAAGGCTCCATTTCTGATATGCTTAGCTGCTTTATGACTCTGGTCCCACCATCATATATCAATAAAACAGGCATTCCTGCCCAAAAGGGTAGGGTAGGGTACACTCATGTCAAATGGAAAGGAAAATTCACCATAGACAATATGGTCTCTTGATTTTTGTAGCTTAACTTCTTCCAAGTCTGCACTCTTGTCTTTTCCAGTATAATGGAAAATGCTTTGGTAATTTTTCCAAGTCTTGATGCCTGCTAGATATCTTTGACTATCCCTAGCTGGCTTTACTAGCATGATTTCTCCTGATGGCTGAAGCTTTCTTAATTACATTTCACAGAACAGAGATCATTAGAAATTTGAAGGAAGAAGAGCCTTGACAATCCATTTATTCATCTTTTAAACATCTATGTATTATATACCCCAGATTCCAGCAGAGAAAAAGTTAGTGCAAAAGTTACTCCAAAGTGCAGAGAAGTATACTGAGCTCCATATGGATTTCATAGCCGTTTGATGATGTGATGTCTGGCTGCAAGTGTGAGAAATAAAAACAGGGAATGTTTTTTATTTTGCTCAGACTAAAACAGTTGCCAGCCAAGGCCATAATCCATTCATGTATTTTCCAGCAGCTAATCCCAAAGAAGAGAGTTTTGAGATCAGATACCAGGACTGGTAAACTTTTTCATTCCTCTCTCTCTCTCTCTCTCTCTCTCTCTCTCTCTCTCTCTCTCTCTCTCTCTCTCTCTCTCACACACACACACACACACACACACACACACACACACGTCTTTACATGAAATTTGGAATGGAGAGTAAAACATGTTAGGCCAGCCACCTATTTTGGGAAACCTCAGGCAAAGAATTGGACTAAGGCTTTGGTCTTTGACGTGCTTCCTTTTCCAGATTAATCCTTGGCATGGAGCAATTCCTCTTAAAACTCCATTTTAATTATCTTTTTTTGAATCTGCACCTTTGTCTTAATGTTTGGGGGGGAAAATAGGAAAGGTTTTGTTTTTGTTTTTTAAAAAAACTCAGTTCTTGAAAGACGAGACAAAAGGCAGGATGAAATTTTAATAACACCAGAGTCTGAAGCCCACCAATTTTAATTTCTTGAAAATGGGAGCCAGCACAGAGGTACACCAGTGGGGGGAATTAGAACCATAGAAGGGGAGACAGGATTAAGGCCTGGTGCTTTTGCAAGACAAGAAGGCAAATGCCTGGGGAAACAGCCATCTGGAGAAGGGCAAAAAAGCAGGAACTGCATATGGAGGCTTCTTCAGATTGCTAAAAGGCCATAATTATGAGCACGAAAAAGACGAGTGGCAGGCAGGGAGTGTCCCCAGGGCTGGTCAAAAAAGTCAAGATGACAGCTGTGGCTATACAATTGAAGCCATGCCATCTGTTGTTTTTTTTGTTTGTTTGTTTGTTTTACCTCCACCCCCTACCCTTCCAAACACTCTTGGCAAAATGAAGAGAGAACAATTAGAGGGAACGAAGGGAACAAAAACAAGCATCAAGTTCACTACTGTTCTTAAAGTCAATGTAGATTATGTTAACATGTACCCTTTTAAAATATAGTTAGGATTTGCCCATTTTTTTTATAAAGCAGTAGAGAGACCCTGACCTAGACAGGGACCACAATATCAGAGTATTTGGTCTATCCCCAGGCTGTTTCCTTGCTGAAAATCTTCCCAAATTCTATTCTGGAAAATAGAATTTGAATCAGACTTTTTTCAGTATGAGCTTTGCCCCTTAGTAATCTTTCTTCTGTGTTAATCCTTAGCTTAAAATAATTCCCCCTTCTCTCACTGAAAATTCTGAGGCAAGCAAAGAGTCACGTTAGAAGAATGTCCACAGCTACTAGTTCTGAGTTGCAAAATCCAGATAACCACCAGATGGCAGCAAAAACTCTCATAGCTGTCATCTGGTGGTCATCCAGATTCTTGCAGCTTAAAAGAGGGAGTTTATCCACCGACCAGCTCTGCAAATTTGGCTGTAAAGAAAGTAGCACATTCAGCAGCATGCATCTACACAATGAAAAACAGCAGTAATTAAACAACTTAGTTGAAGCTTTTGGGGGGTCTGTTCTTTTTTAAATGTGGTATTGCTTTTTGGCCTCCCTGAAGGTCGAACAATGACAATTTCACTTAAAGGTCTATCCTGCCACCTACTGGTTTGCAGTGGCCTTCACCATTAATTAGTGACTTCCTCTTGAGATACTAAAGAATTAACAAGCCTGTGTTCCATCTCTCTTGTTCTTCTCCATATAACATTTTCAGTACTGTTGGGGGTCAAAGAAAATAAGAGAGCATCGGAAAGCCTTTTTATAATCAGCCCCTTGTAATGTCTTTGCTCTGGTTTTCTTTGGGAATATTGCATAACATTTGTGAAGAATGGCAAAACTTTCCATAAAGGAAGAATATAATATCCAGAGCTTTGATGCTACTGCAATTAAATCATAGTGGATTTCCTGCATATACGGGGGATTGAGTAAATCAGAGTTGGCATTACAAGGGCTGCAGGTTGCAGAGCATCCATGTCTTTCAATGTTAAATTAAAAATCAATAGAATTTAACATTAAAATGGGTGAAATCACATGACTGAAGTTGTACTCATCTTCTGTTAGTATATCAAAATCCAGAGAATGCAAGACTGCTGAAATCTGATGGGATTTAGGTAACCTCACAGAAATTTAGATATGAGATATCAGACTTAAGGATGCCAATATCTGCCAAGGTTTTATTCATGTGTGAGATCTGGAACAATTTTTAATAAGTGTTTGGGGAGAATCACTCAGTTGAAAAGATTTCCAACTTCAGAACTAGATACCTTCAGTCCCTATGGTGTCCTGAAAAATTATCTCCTTCAGCTAAGGAAGAAATAATTTGTCCTCGAGAAAATGCTGTCGTAGAGAAAGGATGTAAGACAGACGACTGAACATACTGTAGTACGTGCATTTATTTCAGTAGTACTCTTTTCCTTTTAATAGGTTATTTTTTGATCTTTAAATACAGTAGTTAACAATAGTTGGCTGCAAAAGTACATTGGCAGTCAGTATGATAAGAATATGAGAGACATGGAAGCCAAATAAGGCCGTAAGAAGACAGAAGCATAATATACTGATTAAGCTTTGAACTCTTCCACCAAAGGATGACTAGATGGTGTTCCATGATTGCAGCTAGGCAGACTTTGGTCAAGAACTGTGATGGAAGTCTACCTAGGAAGTATGTTATTAGTGTATGTCTTAGTAACTTGGTCTGTTTATGTCCTGTAAAAGTAGATGTCCTTTTGCAATATGCAAAGCTTGGAAACTTTAATCATACTCAGGAAATATTAAAAGACTTCTTATGATTAAGTAACACCTTAGAGTAACTTATAATAGTTAAAGCCTGAATTTACCCCAAAGCCTCTATTGTGAAGCATCCTCTTTTCAAGCAATACAGGAAATAAAACATTCCTGGGCAGTGCTTTTTTTTGTAAAAGAAAAAGGTGCCGGAACTCACACGTTATACAACCCGCCTTGCCTACCCTACAAGGTTCCATCCAAAAAAGGTGCCGGAACTCCGTTCTGAGCGTTCTATGAGAAAAAAAGCCCTGTTCCTGGGACATACATTGTATGTGGAAGAAGGAGAAGGAGAAGTTATCATCCATTCAGTCATGTTCAACTCTTGGCAATTTTATTGGCCATTTCTCTCCACATCTTCTGATTTTGCACTACTTTTCTGAGTTTCTCTATGCTCTGTCTGATGTCGGCTTTGGTGATGTCCAGCCAGTGTTTGTCAAGCCTCTGTGGGCTCGACACTAATGGGAGGGGGGAGGGGGACAAGGACAGTGGCTGGGGGTGTCCGGATGCAGCGGAGGAGGCCAGTGACAAAAACGGTGGTGACAGCCCTTCCCTCCCCACCCTGTTACCTGGACCATTGAAGGGGAACCCGGCGGAGCATGGCTACGTGGCCGTCGGCTCTGTAGCCATCCTGCCAAACAGCTGATCAGCTCCCTGCCAACCCCAGGACTGGATAGATCGCATACGGGGGGTCTGGGAGACCATAAAAAGAGCATTACAAAAAGCAGCAGAGGCCTCAAAGGCTCAGGCCGATAAGGAACAGGCACCCCAAAAGCCCTTTCAGGTGGGGGATATGGTGTACCTGTCAATCAAGTACCTGCGCCTGAAAATACCCTGCAAAAAGCTAGGGCCAAAGTTCATAGGTCCGTTCTGGATTATGCAGGTCATTAACCCAGTCGCTGTGCGGCTACAGCTACCCCGTCTTTTGGGGAAGGTGCACTCGGTATTCCACTGCACTTTACTGAAGCCAGTGGAAGAGTCTGGTCCTGTCACAGGGGACCATTATGAGATCCAAGAGGTGTTAGACTCCTGAATCCATCAAGGTCATTTGCAGTACCTGGTATAGTGGTAGGGGTACCCTGTTATGGATGCATCCTGGGTGGGGGAAGCAGACATAAAAGCCCCCCGGTTGTTACGGTTCTTCCACTGGCGGTATCCCCATAAGCCAGGAGGGGGGGGTTAGCTGCATCATCCGCCACAGCTCATGATTAATCACACGTTTCTCCTTGCCTTCCAGGTGGAGCCCTGGTAGAGGGGGCTGCCTGTCAAGCCTCTGTGGGCTCGACACTAACGGCATGGGGGAGGGGGACAAGGACAGTGGCTGGGCGCGTCCGGATGCAGTGGAGGAGGCCAGTGACAAAAAAGGTGGTGACAGCCCTTCCCTTCCCCCCCATTACCTGGACCGTCAAAGGGGAACCCGGCGGAGCATGGCTCCATGGCCGTCGGCTCCGTGGCCATCCCGGCAAACAGCTGATCAGTGCAGGGAAGCAACAGAGAGCCGGAAACTTACAACGCATCCCTGCTCTTATCAGCACGCACACCAGTTGGGAGATGCATATGAAGAGCGTTGGGAGGCGATTACTCCCAGCACTAACTTTGTTGTTTCTGTGACTAAACACATGCCAGAATGTTCCATGATTAAACCAACCACCTGTGAACTCAACGGCTTGTTTCTTGTTGGAGCCAGGGGTGTGGCAAGGATGTCTGACAGTGTTCTTTGATGGCCTGGTTACCGCTAACTCTTCTAAACATAATTGCTTTCTCTAGTAATACAAGATGCAGTTTTGTGATTTTGCCTTCTAGCGACCTTTTTATTATAGGTACTTCTAATTCCTTTCTTGGAATAATGGCTTTTGTAATATCAAATTATCCAACCTAGATCTAAACAAGTGGTTCAGAAACAGGGTTCCTGCCTAGTTCCTCTAGCCAAAGCCATTATCTCAGCTTTGTTCTGATAAAGTCCAGAATCTTTGCTGTAAACGTGTAACTGCCCTTGATTATGCAAATGATCTGCTACCAAATTCCATATAAGCTTTGGGCTAAATTTATTTTGTTCATATTTAAGGATGGTTTACATAATCTGCAATTCATCTAAGTTTTGCAATACAGTTCTTCAATCAAGATTTCATATTAAAGGTATATACAAGAGGATTGAATATATATACTAAAATGAGCAAATCCCTGAAAGCTACCTCTAGAAAAAGGCATTTCTACGAAGTAATGTTGTTTCCAGAATTATGTCTGTCAAGCAAAAGTACACAGAATGCTGCATATTTTAAACAAAACACACAAGAAATTTCATGTATATTTATTAAAATGTAAAGTGAAGTGGAAACAAGATCAAATTGAACAATTTTGGAAAAATGAGAAAATCATCAAAACAAAATTGATATATTTGACTATCTCTAATTCGGGGGGAAAAACTATATTGAGTTTGTTTAGCTAACTCCATCTGTCCCTAGCACATTTTTTGTAACTTTTGTTATTGTGTGAAGTATTTCTGTGTATGAAGCCAAATTCAGTTACAAACATACTCTTCCTTTCCTCCTATATCTATGGTTCTTTTGCTTCTTCACTACTTGACATTTCCTTTGGTTAGCTATTATCCAAAAGGAGGTATTCCTCAGATTCATTATTCTGTTTTTTTGAATTGCATATTTGCTGTTTGTTCTGCAACATAATTTTCTTACGGTTAGGGTTATCAGAAAAAAAGAATGGCTCAACTTTGCTTCTGTGCAGATCAAAGCCAAAACATGCATCTAAAAGATGAAAATATTAAAGGTAAGCTGTGCCTGCGCAAAAATCCATGATCAATCAGGAGAAGCCGCCCTTTATGTTCTTTTTTCTGAAATGAGTTAACAAACTTCACTTGATTTTATGTCTTCCCTTCTCCAGAAATTATGCTTCAGCTACTTATTCTGCTATTCAGATGTCCAAATTTTGGATGCCATCTTACATACAATATTCCAAATGCTATTTCCCAAGTGCCGTCTTTATTTGACAAATTAACTTCATGGCTGTATATTTTTATAGTGAAAATTATGGGCAAAATACCCTCTTAAGAAATTACCCATGAAAATGAAGCTCTCCTCTCACCTAGGTAGGCTCAGGCATTAGCTGGAAATCTATTTATTGTGAATGCTCTGAATTGGATTCCTACCCTAAGGAGTTGTCTTCAAGGATCCTTCATTCTCTCTAATGATCCTATGTGTTTGGGTGCTTAAGGGCACCAAGGATGGCTTTGTGGTCAGACTGTTGAAATTATTAGAGAAATTTCCAATAAATAAATAAATTTGGGAAGTAGCAGAGCATGGAGGAGGAATTGTGGCCACACAAATAACAGTCTGTAGTTTTGTACCTCCTGTAAGGACTGATGATGTTGATGTTGATGATGATGATGACATTGGTTGGACAACATGTATGGAAGTTCCCCTGCAACTCCACAATAGCTCCAGGGAGAGATACTCATGACATTTTTAAAGTAGCATCTGTGCTTCATTTTTTAAAAAACTGCTTACTCAGGTACTTAAAGTATCGAATCTTGCAGAAATGTCTAAGATTTCTGCTTATTTGAAGGATCATTCACAAGAAAGATATATTTCAGTTTGGAGAAGATGGATAGATTATATTCAGAACAAATATGGGACTAAAAAGTTCCACTTAGCCTATGAGTAGATTTTAGAGGGATATTGTTATTAATTTTAGTATTAGTATTGATTATATTTTTGTTTGTTATTATTATTATGTTTTTAATAATTTGAATGTATATGTTAAAGGGGAGTTAAAGCGCATTATGAATTTGGTTAATTTTATAATGGATAATTTTAGTTAGAATATGATTATTATATCTATAACTCTGTATTCAGCTCTGGGAAGTGGGGGGGAAGGGGGGTGGTTTGGGGTGGGTGGGTTTTGGGGATATGTATTGTAATTTTTTAAAAAAAAACTAATAAAAAAACTGCTTACTCAAGATGGGTAATAGTACAAAATTCATTTTGGCTAAACTTTAATTTACATTTTTATTTTTACATTTTAGCAGGAAAAGGTGTTTTGCTCCTCATTAGTTTCCTTTGGCTGTTTCTCCCTACAATCTTGGAGACATTTCATTGCTTCCCTGGCATTTGCTTTAGGAAAGATCATCCTCACCTTGGCCCTTGGCCTTCATGGAACAAAGAGCAGAGCCATTTGCACTCAGGGTTTAAATGACAACCCCCAACAGGCTGGTAGAAGTGCCCGGCTGCAACACAAAACAAACAACAGCAAAACACAGAGATGTATGCAATTAGTAATAGGGACGGTTTCCAGGAGATGGAGTAAGGATTTAGAAAGTAATGAAGTTAGGAGCATGCACCAACAGCAACTAGCTAATCTAATGAATACTAGGTCTGCTAGCACAAAAACAAGGCCTCAGCCTGAAAGATCTTGTTATTAATAGGGGTTGGAGTGCTTGTTTCCTGTTAATAGGAAAACAGAAATCAGGTGAAGCTTGTATCACAAACACATCATTTCTGTTCTTCTCCCTAGATCCATACTGATCATCTGAACCTGTGCTTCCTGACCATCTGGATAAAAGCTCCATGCCTGCACTGCATGGAGGAATACAATTTTGCATCCATAAGAGAAAATAAGTGTCAATTTGTATTAGAGTACACAGGATACTGGACAATGGTTTATAAAGCTGGGCAGAAGTCCCTAAGGATAACCCTGTTCAATAACAATAAATCAGAAGACAAGGGATTAGGCAGGACTACCGCATGCAAATGCATGGCATTGTAAAAGACCCTGGATTGACCCAGGATACAGGATACTGCTTGTATGCACAGGAAAGAACCAGGATGCTGCTTGTATGCAGCAATATCTGACTATCTTGGTGCAGTAATTCTTCCTGCAATGGCTGGCTTAGGTCAGCTGTATTTCAAATAGGCTGTGGTACAACATTAAGCCTCAATTAAGATGATAGAAGGGAAACAGGTCAGCCTCTTCCATAAGATTAAGGGAACTACTGCTATTGGAAACTTGTGTGTAAGCAGATCCCAATTATTCTGTCACGTTGCTCAGGATCTACTGATTGTTCTGGAGGTAATTTGCAGCAGATCAGAAAGGATTTCTGACACTCATTTAACACTAGAAGCAATAAAATGAGTCTTTTTTCTAAAATATTTTCCTGGTTTGTTTTTTAAAAAAAAAACTATACACGAATGGAGTTTTGGGGGTTTTTTTGCATGAAAGGATTTTGTTCCATTCAGCTCTGTTGCTGATTCTATCTATCCATCTTTTGCTCTATGTTCAGTTTGGTAGATTATAGATACCTCATCAATAGTAGATCAAGCAAGTCAAAAGTTAATCCACCTCTGTTCCAATCTGATATTATTTTCTAGGTGGATAAGACCTAGTATATTGTGTTGAATGAGGTGACAGAACTGAAGAATACAGCATTTGTGAGAATAGAAATTTAGTTTAATATATGCTATTTGAAAGCATAATTAAAAACAAAATAAAAGGAATGTTCAGTAATTCACCTTTTCAGAGTAATGCTGGAAGTTAAGAATTTACACTTACAGTCAAGCAGCTTGTCCTGGACACAATACCATAAAATATTTTGTAGGACTGTGCACACAAAAAAACACCTCTTAATGAACTGGGCACTTAATCAACTTTGGGTTAAAATTGCCCAATTTTTAAACAGTGGCCACATGAATTCATATTGATCAGTCTCTCTATTATTTCAGCTGAGAACCAGCTCAAGGCTAAGATTGAATACATTTTTTTTTCAGTCAGGACATTTAGTCCTAAGAGAATTTTTTTCCAACCATGCAAAATTATCTTTTTATATTAGTTCAATAATTTCAAAATGCACTTGATTTCTCTTCTCACCCCAAATTCATGTTAACAATAATGTGACTATTTTTTCCAATTATTACATCTCCAGGATGAAAAGTTGACACCCTGCCATTTTAAAGCAATCTCTTAAGTGTTAACTAAATATGAGAAAGAATGTTGATGAATTAGTCTCATCCTAAAGTCATAAACCATGCCCCTGACAAATATCAAAGGGGGTCACATAATAACTTTCTAGTTGTGTTCATAATGGTTTTCGAAGCAAATCACTTGACTTTACTTTGAATCACTACACACAAAAAGCCAAAATATAAATAACTTTTTAATTTTTTTGTAAACCACCTAATACCTGAAGCTTTCTAAGTGGTTTACAACAAACACACTAAAAGATACAATTTGAAAAATTGAGTGTTTGCAATTTACATGCATTTACAAGTCTTGTAAATGTTTCAACATATTTTCTAGCAAAGCTATGTGAGTTATAATTTTTCACAAATGAAAGCACTAATTTATCCAAAAGTCATTTGGCTAGAATTTTACTAAATCAATCATATTAGCAGTGTTTCCTAACATGTTTCCCTCTAAATATACCAAAGGCCATAGCAATTCTGGAAGTCACTATCTCAAACATACATCTGGAGGGAGCCACTTAGTAAGTGGCTGAATGGTAAGTTGGGACTGATTGTAAATTGACCTTAAAACATACTGTATATCCTATTCTGTGCCCAACCCATGTTTCAAGATTCTCTAGTACCCCTCGTTAAGAAGTTCTGGACTAGCTATTTTGCTTCACTGTGGAAAAAAAAGTATAAGCATTTCTTATTTCCCAGTCCCACCTTGTAGCAGGCAAAATGGCTTGATCATGTTCTTTCTACCAGCAGCAACTAAAAGCAAAAAATGGCTGCAGAAATTTGCAGCAACCAGAAATGGAGTTCAAAAAATGGAAAAATTGGGCATTTAGTCAATGCAACACAAGCTACAAATAATAGAATTAAGGGAAACAAGATATTCATCCAAAAAGGAGCCTTGTTCCAGCAGCCAAAGTTACCTTCTCCATTCACAAGTTCCAGTTCAGTTTAGAGGCTGCTTAACAAAAGAGAAAGATTATATTTAGTAAGAAACTAAGTGTCCAAGATCTTGGCATCTGGGCATTTTTGTTCTGCCAAGCTGGTACCCTCCAGAATAGGGAGGTGAACAGGAGTTGGTCCCATATGAATTCCAATGAACTTCTTCGAGAAGGAGGCAAACTAGCTGCTAATGAGAAAAACAGCCAATAGATAAGCCAATTGTATCATAAAGATTAAAATTCTATCTTTTAATAGCTGGATGCATAAACATGACTCACAATGCATGTAGCTGCATCATCGTTTTTGTGCTTGAACCAGTGGATCCAAGGTAAAATGAAAATATTGAAATTTCCAGATTTGTAATTTGCATGTGAAATGTCAGTTACAGACTTGCTGAATGTCAGTGCTCAGAACTTGGCCTTGTTTGCATGTCACATGTAAAATAGTACAAACAACTTTATGTTAGATGTCACATTTTGTGAGCGATGGCATATCAACTGTCAATTAACGTTATTTTTAAAGCACATCAAACCTGTGCCAACTAGAGAAGGAAAATCCAAAAACCAAACAGAAATCCTGTGTACAAGTTAAGACTTAGCCATAAACCTTTTGGAGATTCACTCTGCCTTCAAAAATTTCATTCAGTCTGAGAAATCAAAACATTTGCCATTTCCCAACATGCATCACTACTCTTCTGCAGTAGATCATAAAGCATTTCTTGTTCTCTCCTTTTGACCAGATTGTATTGTTGCTTTTATAATAGATTGTGGGGTTTGTTCCCCCTTCCCTTCATTCTGTCTGTAGGTGATAAAAAAGTAAGAAACTTCACTGAGTTCTTATAAAATTTTAACTATCAAGATTTGTTCCTTTAGACAACTTAGACAGGTTTATTTCTTTACTATGACATGAGTTATATTTTTCACATAATGTCTGGCTTAAAGAAGCTTCACTCAATCTGGTTCCCACAAATGTATTGGACTACATCTCCCAGAATACTCAACCAGTGTAAAGGACACAAGCTTGGAAAAATCCAGCACATAAGATTTACCCCAAGCAGTCATCCAGTGCTGCATTTCTTTTTATGAATATTGGAATCTTATGAACATTAACTTTATGTGATAACTAAAGTTTCAGATTGCTGGAGGTTGAACCATTCTGGGCATGAGTTTGTGAAAGAGGGTTCCTGAAAATGACAATTTAACCTGATCAAAAAGGTGACCAAAAAGGTTGTTTATTGATGGAGACTTGGTTGGGTTGTGAGTTCTTTGCAATTTTTCCCCCTGTGTTTTTGTATGTTTTTGTTATTTTGTGTTTTGTTGAGTGAGGGGGGCAGGTTGGTTAATTACTCATAAGATATTGAGGGTGAGTAGTGACTTTATATCCTCTTGTTCCACTATGAAGTAGGACAGCATGGAGACTCAAGTCTGCAGATTCATAGAGGCCATTATGTGAATCTTAGAAGCCACAAAGTTTGTAGCAGAGGCCTTGGCAACCATGGAAGCTGTAAAAATCCTTGTTGCAGTTTCAGGGTTTAGGGGAGACATTGTATGGAGATTTAAGGCTATGGACACTATAGAGACAATGGGATGGCCACAGAGGCGAGAAGACACATTGTAGTACAAAACCTGAGGTTGTGGCGGCTGCGGTGACCATGAAGACTTTGAAGACTGCAAGAGTCATTATGGAGGAAAAACTTTTTCACACAGTGGAATTGACTGTCATAAACTGTAGAAATAGCAGCAACTATAGATAGTTTCAAAGGGAGACTGGAGAGACGGATGGTAAATCAGGCTACCAATTGCTGTTAAGATTGACAGTTGTTTACCATCCCCTGAACATGAGCAGTATCTCTGAAATGGTGACTGCTGAGAAATGATTGCTGAGCTAATATTTTCCAACACAAGTTTGTGAACATCTCAAATATACCCAATTAGCTGCTGTGAGAAATACAGAATACTGGCTTTCTAACATTGCATTATTCAACCCCGTAAATGTCTGCCGCATGGTTCAATTTTGTCCTTGTGTTCCATTCTGGTTATTAGCCCATTTACCCACATTTTCTCGGTACTGTATACCCTTTCTTTGTCAACAATTCCTTCATACCCAAATGTTTTTTGTACATGCTGGACTTCAGCAAGAATTCTTAGCCCATGAGCTGTTCGGATTGTGCAATCAAAGATGTAAAAAACTCTTTTGACCTAATTTTTTTAAATGTTGAAAGAAAACCTAAAATAATTCTTTTGATTGCTTGTTCTGGTACAGTGACTTTGTTAAGTGTTTACATAGCAAATGCAATAGTACCTTCACAGTAAGCAAGGGGTCCCTAGTAATATGAAAATCCAATAGCAAGAAATAACTTGTTTGGGCTAGTTGCATTTCAAGTTTCAAACAAGTCCATATTGCCTTTCTGGGAAAAGCTAATAGGACTCCAAATAGTCTGAATGAGTGTTGACTATCATTCATAAAAAGCATCTGAGTCCATTGGACATGTGTGATCAAGTATCCTATTCTCTGCACAAATATAAGCCCTGGGATGAGTTGCGTTAAAAAAAGGAGCATAAGAAATGTAGTCACTTTTCTGAGCAAAAAAAAAATGTAGCTTAGAGGGACTGTATAGGATGCAGAGGCCAACTGCATTCTTATTTTTAATTCCACTGCATAATTTGACTATGCCCTTACTCCAGATCATTTACTTCTTTTCTGGGGATGTTTTCTTTCAAAATGATTACAACAGGAGTAAACCAACACCCAAGCCTGCAGGTGAACTTGTTCTAGCTGAATCAACCAGCTGGCGGGCTCAGTTTGCTCCTCAGTTACCCTGCCCCAAGAATTGTGCAGGCTTGCATTTATGTTTCCACACACAATTCAGGAGGAAGCAGCATTAATTATGCTACCTGATTCTCAGACAGATTGGGGTTAATTGGGGTCAAACCTGAAGAGGTGGGGGAGTACCAAAGAAAGGAAAATGGAAGGAAATTAGCATACATCTTACCAGAGATGTAAATAAAATGATCAAAAATAACCCATTCACATCCTCTGCCATTAAATAGAAGAAGAGAAGGACCAACAGCAAAGTTACAATGGTTACAAGTGCACTGCGGGAAGCCCTAAAATAACAGGTTAAAAACTAATCATCATGTAGTAAATTTATCTATGTGGACACTACCCAAAGGTGCTTTTTTTCAGCAGGCAACTGGACTTTCTTGTGTTTCTTTTTGAAGACATTTCACTTCTCATCCAAGAAGCTTCTTCAGCTCTGACTAGATGGTGGGGAGTGGACGGATTTATATTGCTTGCAGACAGCTGGTCATTTGCATTTCTTTAGAGCATGGGTGTCAGACTTGCCATGTTATGTGATGTGTCATGATGTATTGTGACTCTTTTTCCATTGCCAGCAATGGGGTGGGTGCGGCTTCGGTATGATGAAACCAGCCCACGGGCTGGTAGTTTGACACCCCTGCTTTAGAGAGTCACTGGAGGTTTGCCTGAAAAAAAAGCACCTTTGGGACAACCATACCTGGATGACTGAGAAACTTCATAGACATATGTGGAAGTCAAAAATGAATTAATGGCACATAATTAATATAGAAATTAAAGTACTGGACTGATTTTTGGGAATCCACCTTCCAGTCCTTCCCAGCAAAAAAGATCTCTAACTCACAGGATGGTTGTACAGGGAGAAAGGATGGAGCACTGTGTACACTACCTTAAGTTTCCAAATGAAAGGCAAGATATAAATCTAAGAACCAAACACACACGTAATTACTACCATTCCTAATCTACTAAGATCTGAAAGCTATGAAAAGGAGCTTTTGGAACAAATAGGTCTTGTTAGTCTCCAGTATAATGATCAGCATTCACTTTGGATGCATGTGACATCAAGGAGATATTTTTTTTAATCCAAGCCCAGCAGGGTTTAAGCAGCTCACAGCTGGTGGGGAACTGCATTAAGTAGCTGGACCAAGATAGTTTTAATATGGAAAGTGCTTTATAATTGTTATCTAGCTTATCCTCACCACCAGTGTGCTAAGTAGGTCATTCTCATTCCCTTACCTTACTGATGCCTGGCTGCAACTGAAAACTAAATACAAGCCCAAGGGCAGGTACATTAGCCCTGTGCTACAAAATGACACCTACCAATGCAATGCTAATTCAATTCAAGAAATTTCAAGGGAAATATAATTATTTGCACGATAGTTCAATGTTGTAACCTATAACTGGTCCATAGCTGAGGACCACACTGTCACATTTTGTACCAATTGAACCTTTTGGATACTTTTCAAGGGCAGCCCCATGTAGACTGTAATACAGTAGTCCATTCAGGAGGTAATTGGGACATGAATACCTGTGCACATAATTTCTTGATTCAGGAAAGGGTCCAAATGGTTCACAACAAAGTTGTGCAAAGGCCCTCCTAGCAACTGCCACCTCTTTTTCAATCAGGAGTCTTGAGTCCAGAAGGTCCTACAGATTTGTGGCAGTATCAACCCATCCAGCACTAGAGATGATAAGGTCCCAGATTTGGTAGGCCCTACAACATAAACTTACTCAGTCTTGCCAGGGTTCATTTGAAATCTGTTGTTCCCCATCTAGACACCCAGAATCTCCAGGCCCTGAGACAGGATATTAACAGCATCACTTAATTCATCACACATACAGTGAAAGTTGATCTCATCCTGCAGCTTCATAAAGATATTTAAAAGGAGCAGAAAGGGTACTGAGGCAGGGATGAGGTGGTGGTGGGGTCCTCTTGCTTGCAATCAACACTAACTGGAACTAACCCCAGAGGAAGGAGGACAATCAGCATAAAACAGTGCTGCCCACCCTCCACTCTCTGAGTCTTTCCTGAAGGCTACCATAGTCAATAGTACTGAAGGCCATAAAGAGACAAAGAAGAGCAAGGATACATGCACTATCCCCATCCCGCTCATGATGGGATCATCCAAAAGTGTTGTCCCAGACCCAGACCCAGTCCTGAAATCTGATTGAAAGGGGTCCAATAATACAATTGATCCAGGGTTCTCTGACGCTGTTGCACAACCTTCTCAACAATCTTCCCTAAAAAGGGAAGGTTGGAAACTGGGTGAAAGTTATCCAGTATGGTTTCTTGAGGTGAACAAATGACTCCTTAAAAACTGAAGAGACAATCTACTTTGTTGAAAGAGAATTGCTAGAACTCAGCCACATGTCACCTCTTGGGAAGCTTTCAAACTCATCTCAGATAACAAAGCAAGACTGCAACCTGGGCACCTCTGAAGGTTCTGCATCAAAGCTGTTTGAGGCTTAGAGTCCAAATCCTTCCTGAATACATGAATTCAAATTCATGCATTCTTGATACATCCAGTGAAGAGGAGTGTGGCATTTGCTCTGAATAACTAGTTTATTTTTTTATTTATTCAGAAAACAGTATAGGGAGTGTTGCTTTTCTATTCTAGGCCATCAATAAACTGAGCTAATAAGAGAAGGGTGGGGTGGGGGAACAGTTCTAAGTGAGCAGAACACAGGGAGAGCCCTTAATGTTATTCACCCTCACTTTTTTAAAGCCACATTCCTTTCTCCTTCATAAAGGTTCTCTTCATATACTAAGCTACATAATCTACCCAGTGGCAATTTATTATGGGATAGAAGAAAATCTAGTCAATTTATCATACCTTTCTATCATTAGGAAAAGTGTTAATCCCTTGAAAGGAAGGGTGGGGATCCTGTGGCTTTTTAGATGCTGATGAATTTGGAAGTTTCTGGCTGGCAGCGTATTGAATTAAATCAGGGGAATGTCAAGCTTTGTTTGTACACCTAACATTCATGAATAACTAGGACAAAACTAGATTTGATTTGAATTTACATTTAATTAAAGTTAAGTACATGTCAAATGATTAACCTCTTGTCATTTATTTAATAGTTTTCCCCTTCTGTCAGGAACAAAAAAAGAAAAATGATGCAAACTTTTGAATGTTTCTAGCTTTTCAGAAGCCTAGCACACTAATTTTCAGAGGCATATTCAGTCCAAAAGTTAGCTCTGAACCAGACTGGCCTTTAGCCTCATTCAGAAAATATTTTACATCCTTGTAAAATAAGGGGGGGGGGGGTTGAAGCAAAGTTCAACTCTTTCCTTGTATTATTTCCAAAGGAAGATGATACTTAATAATAGACAATCCTATCTCTTCCCAAAAGTGAGATTGGGCAGAAAAACAAAATCATCAGCCCAATTTTATATATATGTTATTTGGAGAAAAACTTCTCTATTTTCAGATAAATTTAGCCTGGAAAGCTAAATGGACATCTAGACTCTAGACACTTATTATAAACTCATTTGAATAGGGAACATTATGTAGCTCTATTAACTCACAAGAACAGCACACTGGGCTAGTAGAAGCCTTGAAGTTTGCAATGCAGATGATCGTTCACTTATGGCCACTATCAGAATTTCTTTTTGTAAGCTAGGCAGTGAGTTATGTCCAATTTTACAACCTTTTCTAACATGGTTGTTAAGAGGATTACTCCAGTTTTTTTTAGTAAATCAAGTGGTAATTAAGTGAATTTGGCTGATCTCTTTGACTTTGGTTGTGAGGAATCAAAATGTTGATCATAGAACCCACAATGCTGCAACCATGCTATACCATGCTGGTTGCCAGCAAAGTTTGATGACATAACCATGGGGATGCTGCAATGGTCATAAGTTTGAGGACCTGTCATAAGTCACTTTTTTCAGTGTTGTTGTAACTTTGAATGATTATTAAAT
Organism: Vipera ursinii; assembly: GCF_947247035.1. Lineage (NCBI taxonomy): Eukaryota > Metazoa > Chordata > Lepidosauria > Squamata > Viperidae > Vipera > Vipera ursinii. The sequence goes on from NC_139512.1 coordinate 295,301,520, forward strand.
GAACAGTTCTAAGTCAAGGACTACCTGGAGTATAATAAATATTTAAAGGGAAAAAACATCCTACATGAAATGCCAAAACTATCCAAATGAAGATGAAGCAGGCTTTATATCAGTCTCATGGAAAGAATGTCCATCAAATGCCTAATGGGCCTTATGAACTCTCCTCACCCCCATTAGTAACTAAAGCCTAAAAGTGATTCACTTTGAGATATGACTGGGAAGCTGTGTAAATGACTTATTAGCAATACCTTAATTGGAAACCAGCTATACATATTTATATGCTTTCAGCTTCCAGCCAAAACATATTATGAAATCTGTTCTCTACGATCAAGCCCTATAATAAATCAAGTTTGTTCAGACTCATCAGATGGATTAGTACTGAAGGATTTAAATCAAGCACTTATGAAACTCAACAGCTATGCAATAAAGTAAAAACACAAATCAGTTAATTGGTACTATAAGACAATTGCAGGGGAAAATAATGCACTATCATCAATATTTATTTTTTATTTATTTATTTAGTTATATTTATATACCGCCCTATTCCCTGAGGACTCAGGGCGGTTTACAGGGAAATTAAAAATCCAAAATACAAAAATTAAGAACAAATTAAAAAGTATTAAATTAACCCTGTAGTCAGTTAAAAAGAACCCCAAATTAAAAATTCCTCCTCAGTCTGGGCCCGAGAGCTGAAAGAGCCAGGTCTTCAGGCCCCGGCGGAATGATCGGAGGTCGGGGGCAGTCCTCAGCTCCACCGGCAGCTGGTTCCAGAGGGCAGGCGCTCCCACTGAGAAGGCCCTATCCCTGGGTGTCACCCGCCGGCAATCTCTCACCGGCGGAACCCTGAGCAGACCATGACCATGACCATCATCTTAAATATGAATATGTTTTTGTTTGAATTCCTGAGGTACATTGAAAAATGAAAAATAGTTCCATTCAGAAAAACATCAGAAAAACAATACATTTCATTGGATCAGCTTTTGAAAGGTGACGGTGACTTCTATGAAGTCACTAGAAATTGCACTGGAAAAGATGTGGCTTTATTTTCCACCCCCCCTCTTATGCCTGAAAAGAAGACACTACATTTGAACTACTTCTATTAAAGAGTGAAATGTCATTTCCCATTTTTTCCAAAATTTTATTGACTGATGCATTAAAGTCGGCATCTGTTCTTAGCAACTACATAAATATGTCTTCTGCAGAATGATGGGTCCCAACCTGGTCCTTCAGAATTTCCAATGGTGCATATATGGCTGCTGTAATGGAGTATATCATTAATCACTGTTAGGATATTTAATTTAGTAACTGGAACAGTAAAGTGTACAATGGGCCAGAATACACAGTTGTAATTGATTGGTTGGAGAGTATTGCTCATGCATGAGGCAATCTACACTACAAGTGGTTGCTGTGGATGTAAAGGGGGAGTTTTCATTCCCCCCCCCCCACACCTTTTTCTTCTGTGTGCTCTGTATGCTGTTTAGATATACCTTATGAAATTTCTGTGTTCCTGACTATCTTGTCTCCTGTAAATATAAATGTAAACTATATTTATCTATATAAAACTACAAGTTCATGTCAGTTTCTCCAACTTCATTTGGACACTTGCTGCGCAATTCTCTGATATTGTGGTCTTTTTTTTTCTTCCACCTTTCCCAACATTATAGATTTTTCAAGAGAGCTGGATCTTTGCAAATTGTCTCCCAAATATAATAATTTAAGCCTAGAACTCTCAACTAATTTATTCTGTGATTCATTTGTTCATTTTCTTGGCTACGCATAGTATTTTCAGGAATCTTCTCCAACCCAAAGTTCAAAAGTATCAATACTCTTTCTTCTTCAAAGTCCCACTTCCATAGAGGGTCACAGAGACAATCATTCCAGTATCCTAATTGTGTAAGTATAAACATTTTATGGCATATCTGAATATCTTGTACAAGGACTTCATTGGTAATGATTATTCATAGACCAATATATGGAAAAAGACAAGCAAGACTCTTGGGGGGTGGGGGGGAAGCAGCCACCATAGTGGAATCTCAGTTGGGCAGAATGAAAAACTTTTGTCAGTGTTCTGAATTATTTGTAGCTAAAAGAAGAAACTAGAAGAAACCTAGTACCAAATATCTATAGAAGAAATGGTCACTAGATTTCCTGTAAGCTAAAAGAAGGCATCTTTTTTATCCTATCCCTCTTTAAGTTTAAATAAGCATTTTCTGAACAAAAAAAGAGAAAAGTCTCTGTCAGGGAAGTGCTGTCATGGTCAAGATGTGCCTAGATAACTAATTATAACATAGGAGTGAGCTCTGCCTATTCATTCTGTTTTACCCATGGAGAGATGGAGAAGTAGGATTAAATACTCTATATCTGCTCCAACATTCAAGCTTCAACTTGATATACTTCCCTCCTGTGTACAATTGAACACATGTTTGGAAAGCTTGCCTTTTCAGTGTGTGTGTATATTGCTTTGCACAGCAGACCAGCTGTTGCCATATTAAGCAGCTGTTCCTCTTTTGCTCCTCTGCAGTGGCTGAAGTAAATCCTGAGAACTTGGTTTCAGAAAGCTGAGAATTGTGGAGACTCTTATGATTTGGAATGATCAGATACGGACTACCCATAGGCTTCAATAATTCTGGCTCTCCTTTACACATGTTTTATTAAGGTTGACTACATTTCTGCTTTATGAAATACAGGGCTTTGTAGGGAAGGGAAAGCACCATTTGCCCACCCCCACTCCCCTCAGGCAGCCATTAAGTTTGTTTGCCTGTGATTCCTTCCAGCTGACAGAACCAGTCTGTTAGCAGTTAAGTTAAACAGAGCTTGTCCTGTAATAACCTCTGTTTCAGGCTGCTAATTTATACCAGCACCCAGTCCAGGCCTTGGTCTACCCACCAGCTGTGAGCTAGTTAAGAAAGACTCTGCCCATGAACATTTGTTCTAGTTAAACCTTGGTCCAGGCCAAGTACCTTAGAGCTTTCCTGAACTTGACGCCCTCTGGTTCTCTTGGGACAACATTCCCCAGAATACTCTAGCCAACACATCTGGATGGCACTAACTTGAAGAAGGCTAAGCTGTGGAGAACTATAGTCTTAACAGCAGCCCCATACCCAAGTCCTGACAAACAAGGCTTTGCATCACATGATAGTTTTCATCCAAGTTATAGCTAAATAAAATCCACAGAGAAGAGGTGTTCCCAATGATGTTTGGTCCCCAAATATAACCACTAGTTTGCTCTAATAGCTTTTCTGGTGATGCAGTTCTTCTGTTTATTAAGCAGTTGCGGTCCAGACATGATGCTTTTTATTCTACATATTAATTTTGGTATTAGACATTTTTGGACTATTTTGGGACTATTTGACTCAAATAGTCAAGTAAAAAACAACAACAAATGTCACGTCCATTGTGGTCCCGGGGTGTGGTTTGAAGCCATATGAAAAGTAAAGCCATGACCAACTTCACTTCCTCCCACTCTTTTGGATGAGAGCTCCCCAAAACACCAGCCAGCCTGGTGATTCTGGCTAAGAATTCTGAGCAGTCATTTCATACCTCTGCAGGACAACACCTAGTGAAAGGATGGCCTGGGTAATACTAAAACAAAAAGTAGAGAAATTCGTGCTTTTAGGCAGACATAAAGGTCTTTCCTAGGAAGTATCCTACATCTTAATCAGACAACTGCTGTTCTTTGAAGAAAAGTGGCATTCATTTCTAAGTCTTTCTTAAATATAAAGTGGGAATGCAAACTGCCTTTGGCTGACTCCAAGCAGCACAAGACCTGACGTTCTTATACTTTAAAAATTCAATAGATTTAAAAACTGTGTGTGAACTGGTTAGTTTTATTTCTCCCCAGATTTATGGATTGGAGCTTCTCCAGGCCTCTGCAGGTGTTCCAGCTTGCATAGGGACTAGGTAAAAGCTATAGTGGGAGCAACAGCATGCTCCTAATATTCTCCTCTGTAGATCTTCAAGATTAAAAGTCTGCCAGGGGGAATTAAACATGTTGAAAAATTAGAAACAGCCTGGTAGCACCTTTTCTATTTAACACATTTCATTAAAAGGTACAAGCTTCCATGAGCTGCAGCTCACATCATCATATGTATACAGTGGCTAGACAGATGTAAGATTTATAATGGGAAGAAATGAAGAAAACAGAACAGAAGCAGATGTTGGTTACACGTGAGAGAGATTATAATTACCTTATCAGTGATCAATAGCAATGTGCTAAAAACATGTTAAAGGGACGCGGTGGCTCAGTGGGTTGGGACGCTGAGCTTGTTGATCAGATGGTCAGCAGGTTGGTGGGTCGAATCCCGAGTGCCGTGTAGCAGAGTGAGCACCTGTTACTTGTCCCAGCTTCTGCCAACCTAGCAGTTCTAAAGCACGTAAAAATGCAAGTAGAAAAATAGGGACCACTACGGTGGGAAGGTAATAGCGTTCCGTGCGCCTTTGGTGTCTAGTCATGCTGGCCACATGACCACAGAGACGTCCTCGGACAAGCGCTGGCTCTTCGGCTTTGAAACAGAGATGAGCACCGGCCCCTAGAGTCGGAAACAACTAGCACGCATGTGCAGGGGAACCTTTACCTTTACCTTAAAAACATGTTTGCTGAGATCTTTCAGATAGCTTGCTCACTTTTAATGCATGTGAGCTCAACAGCTCTCACTCCATTGTGCTGTTAAAGTTTCATTTTTCTAAAATGGTCGCTTCTGTAATAAACATCTGTAATACAATGTCCTGGTAGGCCAATATGCTCTGAAAATTATCAGAGGATAATTATTACTTTCTCTTTATTCTGAGTCCTGGTGTTAAATTTGTATACCCATTAATGCTTTCCACTAATTCATTCATTAATTCAATGAATTATTTCCATTAATTCATCTGGATTCAATTACAGTGGTCATTCGTCAATGTTAGAAGATATGAAGATTCATGTTGGGGAGAGATCATTCTGGAGAAAAATCTATCTATTCATGTCATCTATCTATTTCTCTACCACAGCAAGTTTAATATGTGCAGACTTCAACTCCCAGAATTCTCCAGCCAGCAAATTCTTGGAGTTGAAGTCCGCACATCTTAAATTTGCTGTGGTTGAGAAACACTGATCTATGTGACCATTGAAAGAGAATAAATACTATTTCCATTTCTGTCCACTAGCCCCTATTGTTTGCAAATATCTATTCTATTTGAACCAAAATAGGTAGCAATCTTCATTTGCAAAGATTCTTACTGTACTTCAGAGTTACTTTTTGAGATAGAGCACTCACATTTCTCCCCAAGACTTTTTTTCCCCCTTAAGATGTTTACAAATGGTAGGCCAAATGTTATTTTTAACTGCGCAGCTGAGCCAATCACAGGGCAAAGGAATTAAAGATGTAATTTAAATCACAAAAGAACTCCCAGGGATGGGTACTACTGTACTTTGCCCACAACTCAGGCAATCTACTGTTTCTTCGTCATTTCTCCTTTGAGCAGTTTAAAAAAAAAAGTCTTGTTTCAAAGCTTAGATTTTGAGGGGAGGAGCATTAATTTAGAAGAGAAACAGACAGTGGGGAGATTTTCTACCCTTCATTCCAACATGGACTTCACATGAAAAGTCTTATCATTAACACAGAATGAAACAGTGTGTCATGCAGCCGGTGCCGAAAATACAAGGAGCAGTGCGTTGTGCAGCCCCTAACCTACCCTGTCATTCCCATTTAACAAGAGAAAAGGCCAAGCCATCATTATGTAAAACAACGGCCTTTTCTACATCACCTTGTCTTCTGCTTCAGGCATGGAATGTCTTGATCCAGTTCTCTATTTGGCACAGACACATGTGAAAATATTTTGTGAGTGCTGACACAAAATCTCCTGCTGCTTGAAATGGATGCCTCCCTTTCCCTAATGGCTGAGCATTCAGTCAATAGTCTCAAAGCTACAAAATGCTCAAGATTAGGCAGTATTTTAATATTATTAATTATACTGATGGCTACTTCAAAGCTAAACTAGAATCTCTCTGAATCTTTTCCTGCAATCATAAATCAAAAGCCAAGTCAAAAAGAAAACATGCTGTTAATAGAATGGGCAACAGAGTAACAATAAGATAGAGGGAAAAGCTAGTTTTCACATTTTCTCAAGTGTTGAATGGCTTGGAACCAATTCTGCAAACTGATACAGGTCCTCATATGGAGTCAGAATACACTGGGCATCAATCTCATTGTCATGCATCTAAAGAAATTGTAGCAATTATTTTCAGTTGAAGTCCCCAGCTATTACCAGCTGACAACTGCAAGGGAAAAAAAAAAAGCTTGATCTCAAACATGAAGAGGCTGACGGAAAACAGATTTAGGCTGCTTTACCTCCAAACTGGTATAAAGCATCAAGGGACTGAGTGGAAATATATAAACAAACATATGTACGATACATCCATAAAGATGCCGCTGGAGTTATTCTCTGCAAACTATTTAGCAAAATCATTTCCTCTTCCTTCTTTTTTAAAAAATCAGTTGTGTTTCACAGCTCAGCCTTTGGAAGAAATCGTCCAACGAGTACAATGTTGCTGAAGGGTATTCACTCAGCTTGCCAAACTATATGTAGAGCATATGATGGGTATATATTCCATACTTGACCTGTCCATGTCTGAAATTCATTGTGACATATTGCTAATGGGGTTTCAACAGCACAGGATTTTGTGGCTCATTTCGGTAGAAATCATGCAGAATATAGCTGGCATAGACATCACAGAGCTCATTCTTTTCACAAATGGCTTCCACCAAGTTCCTCATAGTAATTTTCAGGTGGCCTTTTTCACTTAGGGGATGTTACAATGCACCAAGCACTATCCAAAAAGCAAGCTATAAAAATGAACTGAAATTGTGCCAGAGTAGACCTGGGTAAGAAATCCTAGGGCTTTTTCTGTTTTTTTGTTTTTCTTCTTTATAATTTCAGATGGAATAGGTGGATAGAAAGTTTGGCTTTTTCTAATATGCTTGTGGTTGACAAGATTGGGATTGTTTTAAAATATCACTAAAAAGAAAAAGAAAGCAGTGTGACCACAGGAGGAGGAAAATATGAAAGGCCTTTCAGGCAGAAAAAAACATATTTATACTAGTAGACAGAAAATGTGATGTACATACACCAGCTCACAAAGGAAAATACCTTTTTTTAACCACTCTGCTGCTGTCATAATGTTCCATTAAACCTGTCTAAACAAAAAAAAGGTACATTAACTTATTTTTGAGATGGTTAATATGAGGGATCGTGTACAGAAATAAAAATAACAAAAATGTATTTGTAGTAGTAAACTACAGTTAGCTTCACAGTCTAAGACTAGTGAAAAACTTAATAATTCAAATCCCCACCAAGGATCCAAGAAGTAGGGCCTAAAGATTTAGGCCAGGCATGTCAAACTCGTGACGTCATGTGACATTGTGCGACGTATCGCAACTTTTTCCCCATTGCCGACAATGGGGTGGGCGCAGTTTCGGTGTGAAGCATCCAGCCCGTGGGCTGGCAGTTTGGCATGCCTGATTTAGGCAGTTTGAAGCATGATTCAGTTTGGCATGCCTGATTTAGGCAGTTTGAAGCATGATTTTTTATATATATATATATATATATATATATATATATATATATATATATATATATATATATATATATATATGTGTGTGTGTGTGTGTGTGTGTGTGTGTGTGTGTGTGTGTGTGTGTGTGTGTTTTCTGAGGTTTTCGCGGGTGTTTGTATGTGGATCTTTGGTCATTCAGGTTCTTTCCCGCGTAGAATTGAAGGTGTAGGAGCAACGTTTCGACGGAATCCCATCTGTCATCCTCAGGCTGGTGGCTTCTTCAACTTCCTTCTTCTGGGAGAAGCATGTCTGGAGATGTCTGGGAAAGAACCCGAATGACCAAAGAGATATATATATATATGGTTTTCTAACCCAATTATGTCCTTGGGGTTTCTTAGGATGGTGGATATTTTTCTGTCTGTGTAATGCAAACCAAGGAGTATACGAAATCCCATGCACCACCTGCCCCACCACATACATCGGACAGACCAACAGAAGAATAAGTGCACGCATTGAAGAGCACAAAAACTCACTCAGAAAGGGAGAACAAACTTCATCCCTGGTCCAACACTTTGAAGCCACGGGACATGAAATTGATTTTAAAAAAAACCAAAACTATCGCCAAAATTGAACATTTTAACAACAGAATAATCAGAGAAGCCATTGAGATAGAAAAACGCCCCCACAGCATGAACAAACGAGATGATACCTCTCGCCTACCAGCCATTTGGAAACCCGCCTTGATTGACAGACGAGGCCCAACCACCAAGAATGATACCAGACCCAAACTCATGATAACATCACATGACATCACCACCACACAACCATTCAAAAAGCAAATCCGAACCCACAATGATAACGAGGCACAACCACAAAACAGAAACCTAACTACAGCTGCAACATCAGCCACTTTAAACCCCTCCAAACCACACAATAAGCAAACTGACACCCACTATAAAAACATGGCACCACCACAAACACGAAGCCGAACAAAAGCAGCACAACTCACCAGCTCAGGTCTGGGGCTGGCAGCTGAGACCAGCCCATCCACTCAGAACACACCCCCACCCAATCAGAACACACCCACCATTCAAAACACACTCCCACCCAATCAGAACACACTTGGTCCCCCACCCAATCAGAGCACACCTCCACCCACAGAACACACCCCCTCTGGCAGTTTAAAAAAGAGGAACAAACAGCCACATGCTTCTCCCAGAAGAAGGAAGCAGAAGCCTCCAGCCTGATGATGACGGATGGGATTCCGTCGAAACGTCGCCCCTACACCTTTAGTTCTACGCGGGGAAAAACCCGAATAACCAAAGATCCACATACGAACACCCGCGAAAACCTCAGAAAACAAATATATATATATATATATATATATATATATATATATATATATATATATATATATATATATATATATATATATATATATATATATATATATATATATATATATATATTTAGTTACATTTATATACCACCCTATTCCCTGAGGACTCAGGGCGGTTTACAGGGAATTAAAAATCCAACATACAAAAGTTAAAAACCCAATTAAAAATATTAAATTGACCCTGTACTCAATTAAAAAGAACCCCAATTAAAAATTTCTCCTCAGCCTGGGCCCGAGAGCTTGAAGAGCCAGGTCTTCAGGCCCCGGCGGAATGATCGGAGGTCGGGGTCAGTTCTCAGTTCCACCGGCAGCTGGTTCCAGAGGGCAGGCGCTCCCACCGAGAAGGCCCTATCCCTGGGTGTCACCCGCCGGCAATCTCTTACTGGCGGGACCCTGAGCAGACCCTCTCTGTGGGAGCGCACTGGGCGAAGGGCGTTTGATGCCGGCAGCAGGTGTTCCCTCAGATATCCCGGACCCAGGCCATGTAGGGCTTTATAGGTGATAACCAGCACCTTGAATTTTACCCGGAGGGCAACCGGAAGCCAATGCAGCTCGCGGAGTAGAGGTGTTACATGGGAGTATCGGGAAACCCCCATTACAACTCGCGCGGCCGCATTCTGCACCAGTTGAAGCCTCCGAGTGGTCTTCAAGGGCAGCCCCATGTAGAGAGCGTTACAGTAGTCCAAACGGGAGGTCACAAGCGCGTGAGTAACTGTGCGTAGGGCGTCTCGGTCCAGATAGGGACGCAACTGGCGCACCAGGCGAACCCGAGCAAAAGCCCCCTGGTCACGGCTCCTATATGGTCTTCGAAATTGAGCCGTGAATCCAGGAGGACGCCCAAGTTGCGAGCCCTATCGACGGGGGGTAACACCTCACCCCCCATCATTAAGGATGGAATAACTTGGTTAACCCGAGATGCCGATATGCACAGCCACTCAGTCTTGGCGGGATTGAGACGAAGCCTGTTTCTCCCCATCCAGACCTGAACCGCCTCCAGGCACCGGGACATCACGGAGAGGGCATCGCTGGGTTGGTTCGGGGTGGAAAGAAAAAGTTGGGTATCATCCGCGTACTGATGATACCCCACCCCAAAACCACGAATGATCTCGCCCAGCGGCTTCATATAGATGTTGAACAGGAGAGGTGAGAGAACCGACCCCTGAGGAACTCCACAAATGAGAGACCTCGGGGCGGATCTCTGCCCTCCTGTCAACACCGACTGCGAGCGGCCCTGGAGGTAGGAGGAGAACCACCGTAGAACGGTGCCTCCCACTCCCAGCCCCCTGAGACGCCGCAGTAGGATACCATGGTCGATGGTATCAAACGCCGCTGAGAGATCTAATAGGACCAGGACAGAGGAGCAACCCCTGTCCCTAGCCCTCCAGAGATCATTCACCAGCGCGACCAATGCCGTCTCCGTGCTGTGTCCGGGCCTGAAGCCCGATTGGTGCGGGTCCAGATAATCCAGATAATAATATATAAGCTTGGGTCTGATAAATTCAAAATTTCCAAATATCAAGGGAGTTCTATAGGTATTTCTCTGAGGATTCCAGTCATAATGGGTATTTCTCTTTCCATAAGCATTTGACGTTGATCTGCCAGTCCTGATATTTTGTAAGTCTTTCCAGTTGCTCTTCCTGAATCCTAGCATCACACTGAGCAACAATGACTGCAGAGTTGGTATGAAAATTGTAACTTTGGTGACTTTGATCTAGAATCCTTGCATTTATTTTGGCCAACAATTTTCTAACCAGGGTTCATGCCACCTGTGGAAGACGTGAGCTGTACTCCATTACATCTGGAGTCCACCAGGTCTGGGGAAAGGCTCATGGTCTTTATTAAAAGCAATTACATTTAGTCTGTGTCTGGCAAAAGGTGGGGAAAATATTCAACTGGTTTGCTTTGTGTTTGTAAGCTTGCGGTTTCAAGCACACTTCTCTTGTCCTGTTATTAATGCGTACATTTATTCATTGGATTAATACCCTGCCTGTTCCTCAGGAGCTAATGGTGTTATAAACAGCAGTAGCTTCTCCAGTTTCTCCCTACAGCAACCACTGTGTGAAGTACGCTGAGCTGAGCGGCAGTGGCTGATCTAAAATCATTCAGGAGCTTCTAGGGCATGGGCTGAAAGCTCCTCTCTACCTCACTTGTCCCTATCCATTAAGACTTTAAAATCAGCCCCTAAGCTCCCCAGGAATGTTAAGACTGGCTGGATGGATTCACCCAGCTCACACTAACGGGTCAATTATAACTCTAATGCATGGTCCCTAACACCAGGTTGTGGCCCACTATGCTTGCAGGCAAAGCTCCATTTGCATGAGTGGCACGTGTGTGCCCGCTGCTGCGACAAATGGAGTTGTGTGCGCCTCTGCCACTTGCACGGAACCATCCCCTCTCCCCCCCACCAAAGCCAGAAAGGTTGGGGACCACTGCTCTAATGGTTTTATTTGAACAACATGCTAAGGTTGGATTGGTATTACAGTGATATGTTCGCTTTGTTTTTGGTTCTTCGCATGTTATACACAACCAGCCTGTTTGGTTACTTTCTCTTCCATACGCTGGGCAAGTCCAGAGAATGGACAAATTCAGGTACATGCTTTAAGTGTATTGTGCAAACACTCAAGCCACAGGGATTTTGTTTTATTGTTTTTCTGTTTTACGATTGTTTTATAGTTGTTGGTTCCATTGTGGTAGTGAGCTATCCAGAGTTGCTTAAGATGGGCATATAAATCTTTTAAATAAATAAATGAACACATCCTCATTGACATGAGAACAGGCGAGCCAGTGCTTTGCAGGCAGATTTCACAATCCTTTTTTCAGACAAGGAACTGCCATTAAATGTTCACCTGCAATCACCACTGTGATATCCAAAGTGGAGATAGCAGAAGGAAGCCAAATAGATTTGCCAATATTTATGCAAGTTTGGCAAGTCTTCCTTTTGGCCTTCTTTGCATGCCTTTTCTCCTAAAGCAGTAAAAACCTTGTTCAGTGGATCTTTATCATTTTCTGTGCGGCCATGGACATACTCATGTCTGAAGCAAATAATGCACATATACAACTTTGGAAAAATGTTTGGGGTGGGTGGATTAGGTTGGAAAGAGAACTGGCATCCCTTTAAGAATCTGCTGCCTAAAGCAATGGCTTATTATTTCATAATAAAACAGGCCTGGTTACAGTGCTGATTATGGCACTAAAAGAGGCAAGTGTTCATTCTTTTGATTGAATCCATAATACATACACACAGCCTGAACCAATTACTTATGACATTTCTATGAGCTTTCTAATAGCTAAAGCTTTCTTCCATAGATTAGCTGATTTACATTTATTTGTTTGATTTCTGAACCATTTAAGTATTATTATCATTATGGTTGGTCACATAGTCAACCAGATGTTTACACTAGATCTGGCATTTCTATCCACCTTTTGACTCCTTCCCAAGGACCTAGGATAGGCAGATGGCATTAAAAGTATTGTTGCAGGTTATAAGTTGTTCCTAGTAAAGCTGCCTTTTACAATTGACTGGTGGTGATTTTGTCAATGCTGACTGTATTCAATATTATTACTATTATTTCTAGGAACACTGACAAATTGCAGAAGAGCAGAGCAAGAGATGTCCCAAATTCTAAGCCATCCAAATTCTGCAAGTACAATGCTGGATTCTTCATTGAATGGACCTCAGATCAATTTTGCTTAAAAAGGGAGTGAGACCCAACAGCAGAAAAAATACAGTGTTTTTCTGGTTACATGACATCCTATATATTTGCCTTCTGAAGGGGCCCCCATATCAATTTGTATAAGGAACACTTCCAGGTGATTGGAGCAGATTAAGCTGACAATGTCTCAGCTATATGAATCCATTATGTGACCTGAAACCAAAGGAAAGGCTATCTCAAATAGCTCTAATTTCTCTGCTAACTGTATGGTATGTCACATGATTGTCATAATTGCGTGGCATGTCACATGATTGTCATCTGGCCGAAGTGTTATCAAACATCAAAAGCAGCCGTGTGTGAGTGGTTGTGAGTCACATGCTCCCAACTACATTCCTCAGCAGCACCTTGCAAAAAGTCAAAGGATAAGGAGCTCTTGGCTCTTATCCCAGCACGGTATTTTGGAAAAAAACAACAACTCCAGGGCCCCTATTTTGTCCTTGAAAGTGACTAAAATCCTTCAGACCATTACCTTTCATGTTCTTCTTCAGGCCTCCCCACTTCTCCTGCCTGTTAGTCATGCTGGATAAATATCAGAATGGTTACACATTTTGTGGACAGAAGTCTTTTCTCATTTTTTTTAATTTGTGTGCCTCAAAAGTCTGGAATTTAGAATTTGCAGGGATGAAGTGTGTTGACTGAGTATGTAAGAGCAGCACACAGTATACAACAATAGTATAGACCGGTTGATAAATTCTGTGTCAAAAAAATGGATCCAGATAAATTTGCAGTTTGGGAAGCTTGACTTGAACATAGAGCCCATTCATGTCTGAGAATCTGAACAAGAAAGATGAACAAGAACCTTCCTCTCTGAGGTTTGGGGAGAGAGGGATTTTTTAAAAAAAGATCTGTAGGATCTTAAAATGGCATTTAACTGATCTTTAACCTGCCTGCATAAAGAAAAGTCTTTATGTGGATACTTTTGCATGCAGTATTTTGCCATGTCATTCTGGATTTGACTAAGCCCCTCAGAATCATGTCAGCAGGCTGCATATATCCATTACTTTGAAAAATCCATTGTAGGCTGATGAATTCATATGCCTAAGCGCCTTATCCGGCTATGTACAGAATATAGCATTAGAAGACATGCCTGAGTTTGCATATAAGCATCAACTTAAGGCTTGTCATGCTTCGTTCCCTTAGCTCTGCATTTTTCCTATCAAAGGCCCACAGAAGTTTCCAGTTCTCAAGCTGTGCAGAAAGGTAATCTCCAGCTCATTTTGTTAGCCATGATAATCAGATATACGTGGCTATAAAATTTCTGTTTTACTAATGTCACCGTTGATGTCCATCCTGCATTTATCTTTTATATATTTACTAAATCCTCTTATAAACTGATTCAGTTTATGCAAGATAACATCTCCAGACATTTAAGCCTTTCTTTGTAAAAGAAAGATGATTCCTCTCCCGGATCTAATAACTTTTATATGCATGCAATTGTTCTCTTCTCCCCCCCCCCCGTTTTCAAAGGTTGAAGGTGGAGTGTTACTCTTATATCATCTAAGATTAATTCTCTAATTATTTTATTTTGTCTAAAAACCATGACATTTTTGATTGATTGATTTTGATGTCCAGAAATCAAGGCTCTTTCTTCTTAAATTCAAGGTGCTGGGGAAAAAAAACCCTGAGGACTGTAGACAGCCTTAATTTTCTATAATGTATACAATAACTTGATCTAGCCTGATTGCACGGGGATTATCATCTCATTCTGTCTGACTGAGGACTGTTAGTTGCCAGCCAACCATCTTTGTCTCCTTGAGGCATTTTTTTTTCAGTTGCACTCCCACTTCTTCTAATGTGAGCAGTCTGGTACACTATCACATCAAAGTTAGGAAAAATATTTTTCCTAAGTTCGCAACACATTGATGGGTCTTTAGTTAACCAAACTGTGATTCTAAGTGCAAACAGTTCTGACTTTCTTCTTCTCTATTCAGACTCAGTTTCATTCAAAACTGCTACTGCCTAACAAACCTGTAAGAGAGGTAGTGATGGAAGTAACCTAGCATAGAAACATGCAAAATACATCAGGATTACAAGACAAAGTATCATGTGAACCAGTGAAGTAAGGGATCCAAGCTGTGTATATAGAAGTTGATTGCTTTTCTGTTTGTTGGTCAGAACACAAACTTCAAATCCTATGCTCTCTAGTGCTTCCCCGATTAAACTATATCACTGAAGTTATTATCTGACACGCAGCAAGACAAATGCCTTGTCTTCTTCCAGGCATTTAATAGGAAGCTACATTTTTTTATATAATGCTCTTAGTATACACTGACCAGGATAGAAATTTCTGCATCCTCATTGGATTATAACAATTAAGGTGCACTGCGAAAAGCCACCGTTTTCCTCCCATGCCATTATGGATTGACTCCCTTAATTAAAACACGCAAAGGTAGAGTTGTTCTTGGGAATTTCAGAAGATCCAGGACTTCTGTTCCCAAGATTCTGTCACAATGTGATATCCCCTTACAAAATAGCATTGCATTACAGTTGTTATAATCCCCAGCCATTTGAGGAATATTAGAACATTGTGGTGTGCAGTGGTAGTTATTTATTTATTTATTTATTTATTTATTTATTTATTTATTTATTTATTTATTTATTTATTTAATTTGTATACCGCCCTTCTCCCGAAGGACTCAGGGCAGTGAACAGGGCAATACATATTAAAAAACAAAATACAAAAATTAAAAGTGATTAAACAACAGTGCCCATGAATAAATTAATACATATTAAAAAGTTAAAACCGATTTATAAAACCCAACCCCATCCCATCAGGCCAGGCCAGCTTGTTCAAAAAGGTAGGTTTTGAGATCGCGCCGGAAGGAGCGGAGGTCAGGCGCCATCCGGAGCTCGGCCGGAAGGTGGTTCCATAAATCCGGCGCACCCACAGAGAACGCCCTCCCCCTAGGGGCCACCAGTCGGCATTCTTTGACCGGTGGCACCCTGAGGAGGCCCTCTCTGTGGGAGCGTACTGGGTGGAAGGAAGTTGACGCCGGCTGCAGGTGCTCCCCAAGGTATTCCGGACCCATGCCATGTAGGGCTTTGTAGGTCATTACTAACACCTTGAATCTCACCCGGAAGACAACTGGAAGCCAATGCAGCTCGCGGAGCAGAGGTGTAACATGGGAGTGCCGAGAAACTTAGTTATAGCCATATCAGTTGAATGCTACCTGATTGGATAGTTTGTTTTACCAGTTTAATTCTCCATTCTCAAGCATTTCAATGTTATCAGTTACCCCATTTTCTCCTGGGTCTCCTTATCCCTCCCCCTCCTAATTATCTGATGTCCATCCAGTAGCTGAAGCTATTACATAGCTTACATAGATATTTATCTGACTACTTATTAATTTGTGGTTTACACTTTGATGATGGCACTCCTCTTATGTCTTCCATAACTCTTACCAAAATCCACTTTCTTGTAATTCCTCTGATACCTCTCCTATTGTAAATTAGGCATTAACAGCAAAAGAAAAGGACCTTGGTTTAAATGAAATGTTATTGTCCATGTAGAGGTAGTCCTAGGCTTATAACCACAATTGAGCCCAAAGTTTATGTTGCTAAGTGAGAAATTTAAGTGAGTTTTGCCCCATTTTAGGACTTTTCTTGCCACAGTTGTTAAGTGAATCACTGCAGTTGTTAAATTAGTAACACAGTTGTTAAGTGAATCTGGTTTCCCCATTGACTTTGCTTGTCAGAAGGTCAGAAAAGGGATTCACATGACTCCAGGACATTGCAACCATCATAAATATGAGTCAGTTGTCAAGCATCCAAATGTAAATCACATGGCCATGAGGAAGCTGCAACGGTCATAAGTGTGAAAAACGGTCATAAGTCACTTTTTTCAGTGCCATTGTGACTGAACAGTGTCTAAACAAATTGTTGTAAATCTAGGACTACCTGTACATTGCAAATATACAAAACATGACTTTCTACATGCCACATAAAGAGGATAAGATTAACCTGTAAGGTAAAGGTAAAGGTTCCCCCACACATGTGTGCTGGTTGTTTCCAACTCTAGGGGCCGGTGCTCATCTCCGTTTCAAAGCCGAAGAGCCAGCGCTTGTCCGAGGACATCTCCGTGGTCAGGTGGCCGGCATGACTAGACGCCAAAGGCGCACGGAACGCTGTTACCTTCCCACCGTAGTGGTCCCTATTTTTATACTTGCAGTTTTACATGCTTTCCAACTGCTAGGTTGGCAGAAGCTGGGACGAGTAACAGGTGCTCACTCTGTTACGTGGCACTCGGGATTCGACCTGTCAAACTGCCGACCTTCTGATCGACAAGCTCAGCGTCCTAACCCACTGAGCCACCGTGTCCCAAAGTGCTCATTAGGAATCTGAGGAGAAAAAAATAATGGATTATTTTTTCAACCAGAATGCCGCAATCTGCCAAGCGGAAGATAGAACAGCACAAGCAGGGTTTTAATTCAGGCAGTTAGTGTTTGTCTCTAAAAGCTTTCCTTTGGGAGGGCCATACAAAGAAGCCCATTTTTTAAAAAAGCTACAATGAAAATGATGCACACTTTGGGAATATTGTATGTGAAACCATTCCAAGGTGCTTTTTAAAACAATAATAATAATTTTAAGAATACTGAGGGGAAGGATTTGAATGCCTTAAGGCTTTAAACTGATACTGCTTTAGCCTGAAACGTACATTCTTAATGCTCAGGTGGTGATAGGCCTTTTTAAAGCCTTGACATTTCTTTCTCTTTAAATTGGTCCTAGGGAGGACCATCCTTCAAACAGTGGGCTGCATTATGCTTGGTCACACAATCAGCTAGATCTTTAGACTGGATTTGGCATTTTTATACACCTTTCGAGTCATTCTCTAGGACCTGAGATATGCAGATGTTGTTGTTTGATAGTGTTAAAGGTATTATTGCAGAATGTAAGGTGTTCCAAATAAAACTGCTTTTGCAATTGACGTCAGCAAATTTTTTGCAGATAGATTCGAGATTCCTGGGTTGGATTGAGTTGATTCCCCCTAACCAGATCCCTAACGCCCCGAACCAGTTAAGGCCTACCAAACTAGCTCTCCTGCCCTCAGTTACCAGTAGTTCCAACGGACCCTTAAACCCCTTAAAACATACCTCTATAGTGGCCTTGCCTTTCAATTTAATCGGGGCCCATTGGAAATCTGTTAACTGGATGGGGGTGGGGGTGAGGTGAATCCGGCGGCTGCTCTTTTCCAAAATTGAGGACAATGTCTCCCAAGAAATTATTGAGACAGAAGCCCCTGAATTGATCTCCATCTTGCAGGGAATTCCCTGCAAGAGGACTTCAATTCTAATTTTTGGGCCTAGCATTTGGTTGATTGTAGAGCGGCCCGCGGCTACCACCCCATTTCCCCGGTTAGTGGTTAGTGCCTGGAGCCGAAGGGACTCAGTGCCGCAACACGGAAAAATTTTGGTACCTGGTGCCCACACTTCTAAGTCGTGGAGGCTGTCCTGGACCCGGCTTCTGCAGATGGTCTGAATGTGGCCATCTTGCCACAGGCACAACACTTTGCATTTCAGAATCTGCATGATGCTCTCGAGTGGTTTCCCCCACAACTGCCGCATTTTTGCTCGGCGTCTTGGCGACTGTTGCTAGTGTCCTTCGGTGGTCTGGTTATTGTTGGTTTCTTTTGCCTTCCTCCGGTGTCACGGCAGTCGTTTCAGATCGGAATCCTCTCGAATCTTTGGGTTATTTCATCTATCTCTGTTTCGAACTCGAGGTCTCCCACTCCGCCATCCACAAGGCTTTCTTGGTGAATGGAACCACTCGAGCCATTGCTATGATGGGGGAAGTCATGTAGATCGGTGGTCTCGTGGGTCATTAAATCATCCAGGACTTCTTGAAGGTTCCCTGTGGGCTTTGCGATCACCTTATTTTGTAACTGTTCGTCCCTTAACCCTAAGACCACTCTGTCCCGGATCCTCTCATTTAGGTCCACAAACTTGCATCGGCATGCAGTTTCTCGTACTGCTGCTACAAAGTCTGTCAGGAACTCACCCAGTAACTGGTTCCAACGCTCGAATTTTCTTCTCCAGTAGAGCTCGGATCATCTAGGCATAAAATGTTGTCTCAGTCTTTTAATTAGTTCAGCGTAAGAAATTGAGGCAACCGCTGCCGGGTGGCACAGTCCCACAGCTATCTTATAAACCGCTGGTCCGCTGAGGGCTAATAATGCTGCTGCTTTCTTGCGGTCCTCATTTATGCTATTTACTAACAAGTAGCCCTCGACTTGGCCCACATGGTCTTCCCATTCCTCCGGGTGTGGGACATCGAACTCCCTCACAATGCCGAGCTTCGACATTCTTCCGCCTTGGTTGATGGCTTTTTGACTTTCCCGCAGTGCGCAGCTGTCTCTCAGCTTCTTTGCGGCAATGCTAGCCGGCTTTTTTTTTCAAGTCCTGTCTTAATGCGCTTCACGGTATCCCATCCTCGTCGCCACTGTTGTATCGAGTGTGGCCGCGTGGACACAATAACGAGTCAGCATCGTACGTGATGTTGTTTATTGATTACATGATGGAAAAAGTAAAGCCCAACCCCCGGTTCCCCCATTTATGCTACTGAAGCCCCTGAAAATCAGCCAACCCGGTTGCTCTATTTTCCCGTTGGCCAGGTAACACCCAACCCGGCGTTGTACCTTTCCCACTGGACAGGTTGACCAATCAGGCCAGCTGACCGACGCCACCTGGTGTCTGATGTCAACTCCAGCCTGGCATCTCTCATACATAACAAACATCCTACTCATCTTCAATGTTATCTCTCAGGTAGGAGCCACTACTGTTTAGGATTCATGTCCATTACTTACAGGACTTCTACATTCACAGATACTGCTTGTTGAGCAGGTGGAGGCCATAGACAGAAGGGCTGTTCCCCAGATCTGGTTGTGGAAACTATGGCTACACTTGGAGCAGGAGAACTTTGTAACATTAATTCACACTCTCGTCACCATATATTTTGACCAGTGCAATACATCCTACATGGGGCTATCTCTGAAGATCAGTGGGGAACTGTGATGGTTCAAACTCTTCTGGCCTTCTGGAAGGTACTGTAAACCAGGTTGTTTGCCCAGGCATGAGGTCAGGAAATGAGTGAAACCTAGATGGTTGACATTGTTTGGTGGTTCTTATATTTTCAGCAGCTTTGGGGTGGGGTGGGATAACAATGTATGTTTTATTGACTTTTCTATTTTTATTTTAGAATGTTGTTTACACCGAGCTACTTTGCCAAGAGGTGGCTATATAAATCTAAATAAATAAGAACTATAAATAAAATGGAAGACCTGCTTTCTGACAGGTGTTAACTGTAATATGCTACATGCATATTACATTTGTACCTGCTTTGCATGCCAATAGGCTTCTGAAGGCAACTCAAAGTATAAAGCTGAATGTAGTATGATACCATGGTATCTTCAGGTCCATCTTCTGCAGCCAGAACTAACCACCCCTCCTGTGGAACATTAATAACATCCACATTTTTATAAGTAAGAGACACCAGAAGCCAAGAAACTGTGCTTTTCTGTCATAGCTCAGCTATGATGGAATAGGTTCCCTATAATATCAAATTATTCCCATTCCAGAAAATGGTGCCTGAACTTTTCAGAGAGCTTTTGAGATTAGCTTGTATAGACCTATGAAATGGCTGCAAAGGTGTTACAGAAGGAATGTTTTCAAAATGATTAACATAAGTTTAACTATTGTACTAGAGATTTTATTGTTTGTTTTAATATTGCAATACTGGGGCAGTTTACTACACGTACTCTGGATATTTCATTATTTTTCACTTTAAGTGGTAATGTTTATTTATTTATTTATTTTATTTTAATTCCATTTATATCCCGCCCTTCTCCGAAGACTCAGGGCGGCTTACAAGCTTAGCAGTAGCCTTCATTCTATGTATATGCCTGCTTATTAGGGCTTTCACACACCCCCTAAGTGGCATTATTACAAAGTCAGCTTATTGCCCCCAACAATCTGGGTCCTCATTTTACCTACCTCAGAAGGATGGAAGGCTGAGTCAACCTTGAGCCTGGTGGGATGCGAACCTGCACTAATTGCAGGCAGCTGGTGTTACTTAAGGAGGCATTAGCCCACTGCTCCACCAAGGCTCTATATAAATGTGAATGTTTATATTTTATTTTAGGCTTTGGATGCCCCAAAGATGCTTTTTCATGAGGCAACTTGTTTTTCTTTGAAGATGTTTCACTTCTCATCCAAGAATCTTCTTCAGCTCTGACTGGATGATGTGGAATAGAAGGATTTATACTCCTTGCAGACAGCTGGTCGGCTTCAAAAGTCAGAGCTGAAGAAGCTTCTTGGATGAGAAGCAAAACATCTTCAAAGAAAAACAAGAAAGTCCAGCTGCATTGTGAAAAAGTATCTTTGGGACAACTATGACCTGGATGACATTTATGCTTTAGATATTTTAACTGTTATTCTGTAAACTGTCATGAATCTGTTTGGATTTGGTAGCATACAAATCCAACAAATAATAATAATAATAATAATAATAATAATAATAATAATAATAATAATAATAATAATAATAATAATAATAATAATAATAAAAAGTTGGAAGGGACCTTGGAGGTCATTTAGTCCAACCCCCTGCTCAGGGAGGAAACCTTATACCATTTCAGGCAAATGGCTGTCCAGTCTCTTCTTAAAAACCTCCAGTGTTGGAGCATTCACCACCTCTGGAGGCAGGTTGTTCCACTGGTTAATTGTTCTAACTGTCAGGAAGTTTCTCCTTAGTTCTAGGTTGCTTCTCTCCTTGACTAGTTTCCATCTGTTGCTTCTTGTCCTGCTTTCAGGTGCTTTGGAGAATAGCTTGACTCCCTCTTCTTTGTGGTAGCCCCTGAGATATTGGAACACTGCTATCATGTCACCTCTCACCCTTCTCTTCATCAAACTACACATACCCAATTCCAGCATCCGTTCCCTATATGTTTTAGCCTCCAGCCCCCTAATCATCTTGGTTGCTCTTCTCTGTACCCTTTCTTGAGTCTCGACATCTTTTTTACATCGTGGTGACCAAAACTGGATGCAGTATTCCAGGTGTGGCCTTGCCAAAGCATTGTAAAGTGGTATTAGTACTTCACTTGATCTTGATTCTATCCCTCTGTTAATGCAGCCTAGCACTGTGTTGGCTTTTTTGGCAGCTGCAGCACACTGCTGGCTCATATTGAAGTGACTACATAGGACACATTACATACATACTGAATGAAGGTAAAAAATTACCCTGTTTTTCATTTCTAATTGGCATGAGGAAAAATACATTTATGGTATACTATTCTAATGGGATTTTTTAAAAAGGCATAAACTTTATTCTGTGCATCTAAATAACAATCTCTACATTATTTCTAACAATACTATTTTCAGCATTCATAATATTATTTATGGTTGGATACAATTAAATGTTGGGGTTTTAAGCTAAAAGAGCATGCTAGCTATTAAAATATCTTTATCCCCTAATGTAAAATGTATGAAGCTTCTTCTGGAATTTCCTATGTTCCTAAATTAAAGTATTATAATTAGCTTTCTTAGATCAGGAAGTCTCCAAACTTGGCAACTATAAAATGTATGGACTTCAAGTCTTAAAGTTACCAAGTTTGGAGATCCTTATCCTTAGATCAAGGATTATAACAGCTAGAACTGGAACAGGAGCTGATATGTGATATTTCATACTCGATGAATGTGGTGCAAATAAACTCTCTAAATAGACTGCGGAAGCTATCCATCATTAATGCACATCCTCCAGTTCTATTTAGTAGCCCAAAGGGAAAAAATAAAGAAAAAAGTGACCTCTAAGTTATTAGTCATATACTGTATATAGTTCATCCACAATTCATAAGAGAACAAACACATCTTTTCAACTGTTTTTCCAATGGTTGATTGAAATTGTGTTTTCTAAATTCGTACAGTATGATTATCATTGAGTTTGATGCTAAGCTGGTAAACCTGACGATAACTCCAAACTAAATAGGAAAATTAAAAGTGACTGAAAAAAAGATAATGCAATTCACTGAGGACAAGGGGCAGAGTAAAACTCGCTTTTGAAAGTGCATATGACAAGATGAGGAATGCCAAACTTGCTTGCAATATCAATGGAAAGGATTTAAAACTGTAGTAAATCATATCTTGATTATGATTTACAGTGTGATAGGGCTGCATAATGTAATTTTTGGCTGCATAAATATAAATACTGTATATTTCCCCAATTACTGATCCACTCTATTCTGTATTAGTCAGACCTTATTTTGAGTGTTGGGCATCATCGTTTAAAAAGGATTAATAAAACCTGGAGCAAGTACAAAACAGAGCAATTAAGAATGTCAAGTTTGAAAACCAAAACAAGGAGCGATTGAGAGAATTGGATATGTTTAGCTTTCAGGAAAGACATTGAGTTGAAATGGCCACCCATTTCAAGGTCCTGAGATTATGCAAAAGAAGGTTGTGATCTACTCCCTATCATCCCAGAGTGCGGGAAATAAAGTCTGGTCTATTAGTTATGGAAAAAGGGACACGGTGGCTCAGTGGGTTAAGATGCTGAGCTTGTCGATCAGAAGGTTGGCAGTTTGGTGGGTCGAATCCCGAGTGCCGCGTAACAGAGTGAGCGCCTGTTACTTGTCCCAGCTTCTGCCAACCTAGCAGTTCGAAAGCACATAAAAATGCAAGTAGAAAAATAGGGACCACTACGGTGGGAAGGTAACAGTGTTCCGTGCGCCTTTGGCATCTAGTCATGCCGGCCACATGACCACGGAGACGTCCGTGGACAAGCGCTGGCTCTTCAGCTTTGAAACGGAGATGAGCACCGGCCCCTAGAGTTGGAAATGACTAGCACGCATGTGTGGGGGAACCTTTACCTTTACCTATTAATTATGGAACGGCAAGTTTCAGATGAAGATTAAACTTAACTTCCTAACAGTAAGAGGAATTCAGCAGTGGAAGCAACTATCTAGAAAAATGATGGGTTCCCTTGTTGGAAGTGCTCAAGAGCTAGAAATCCATCTCTTCTGAGATGTTTTAATTTGGATTGCTGCAATAAACAAAGGGTTGGACTTGGTAGGCTCAGTGG
The DNA here is from genome assembly GCF_947247035.1 of Vipera ursinii. Classification (NCBI taxonomy): domain Eukaryota; kingdom Metazoa; phylum Chordata; class Lepidosauria; order Squamata; family Viperidae; genus Vipera; species Vipera ursinii. The sequence continues at coordinate 295,325,233 of NC_139512.1, forward strand.
ACCCTCCCAACTGGATTTCGAGAAACTTGACTTTTTTTTTTAACCCACAGTTTTGTATACACAACCAGAATATCCCACAAAACATCGGTAGAAGAGCAAAATACTGTAAAGAGCTTGAGACAGCCGGAAACAATGCAGCTTCATTGCTGAGATAAGTAATGAGATAAGTAATCATATTATTAATAATATCTGCTTATATATTTCATTATTTAATAACTAAGGGCTTATTAACTATATGCTTAACAATTTGGAATAAAGGGATTGTTGGATTCCGTTTTAACAAAAAGAAAGGGATTCTGGATGGGAAGCTCCTCACACAGTCAAAAAGTTACCTCGTCTTTCCTTCCTTAAGAGTTTGTTTGTAAAAACAATGATCAGAAATGGTAGAAAAATATAGGAGGCATGGAAAAGGAGGACAACGTGATTGCAATTTGGAAAATTCCTTGAATGAAGCAGAGCGACTGAATGATATACGTCTCAGCAGGAAATGTGGATCATGTGAGAAAAGAAACTCCTTTCCCCCCAAATGATCTCCACACTCTGCACCACTTTTCACAAGTGCCCAGCTGGGTTGGAAGAATAATCTTGGAGCAGTAATATCTGTTTAATTCCTATTTAATATCTGTTCTCATTAGTGTTAAAAGCTGATGTCCACTCTTATACAGCTGCTGTTTCCTATGCATCCATGGGTCTGGAATGACCTTCAAAATGCTTTAGGAATGGGAGCATGAATGGAACAGGCTAACATTTGTTGTTGTTGTTAGCTGCGAAGTCGTGTCCGACCCATCGCAACCCTATGGACAACGTTCCTCCAGGACTTCCTGTCCTCTACCATCTTCTGGAGTCCATTTAAGCTCACACCTACTGCTTCAGTGACTCCATCCAGCCACCTCATTCTCTGTCATCCCCTTCTTCTATTGCCCTCAATCTTTCCTAGCATTAGGCTCTTCTCCAGTGAGTCCTTCCTTCTCATTAGGTGGCCAAAGTATTTGAGTTTTAGCTTCAGGATCTGGCCTTCTAAAGAACAGTCAGGGTTGATTTCCTCTAGGACTGACCGGTTTGATCGCCTTGCAATCCAAGGGACTCACAGGAGTCTTCTCCAGCACCATAGTTCAAAGGCCTCAATTCTTTAGTGCTCAGCCTTTTTTATGGTCCAGCTTTCACTGCCATACATTGCAACTGGGAAGACCATAGCCTTGACTATACGCACTTTTGTTGACAGGGTGATATCTCTGCTTTTTAGTGTGCTGTCTAGATTTGCCATGGCTTTCCTCCCAAGGAGCAAGCATCTTTTAATTTCTTGGCTACAGTCCCCATCTGCAGTGATCTTGGAGCCCAGGAAAATAAAATCTGTCACTACCTCCATTTCTTCCCCATCTATTTGCCAGGAATTGAGAGGGCCGGATGCCATGATCTTGGTTTTCTTAATGTTAAGTTTTAACCCAAGTTTTGCACTCTTCTTCTTCACCCGAAACAAGAGGCTCTTTAGTTCTTCTTCACTTTCTGCCATTAGAGTGGTATCATCTGCATATCTTAGGTTGTTGATATTTCTTCCGGCAATCTTAATTCCAACTTTTGATTCATCTATTTTTTTTTTTTTTTTTTTTTTTTTTTTTTTATTGAAAAGTTTTATAAAATACAATTTTCCTTTAAAAAAACCCACCTTCCCCCTCCCTCCTCCCCTCCCTACCTCCCCCCTATCTCCCCCCCTCCCCCTCCCCCTCCTCCCTCCCCTACCTCCCCCCCTCCACTTCCCCTCCTCCCCCCTCCCCCCCCCCCGACTTCCCAGAGCAAAATACAAGGTATATATCTAAAAGGCAATCATAAACAATCATATACTAACAATTATAAACTCTAAAATCCATCACTCTCTAGCTTGTATATAGTAAACCAATCCTTAATAATACTAAATATATATAAAAAACTAAAATAAAAGAAAACTAGCATCATTCCCATCTATATTCTTCCACAATTCACTATTACCTTAACATATTCTCATTTGCACATTAATAAATAGTTCTTACACAAATTAACCCACATTAACCCACAAAACTTTCTTCCTCTTCCTCTGTAGTAAGTTGTCCATTAATTCCAAATTAAAAAAAAAAATCTATTACCATACATAGCATCCCAAAACTTTTTTTTTTTAAAAAAAAAACACAACTACCACTTAACTATAAATATTTTGTGGAAGTTCCATAGATTTCTACTGATCTTATTTTTTTTCCTTTTTTGAGCGTTTTAAGGCAGCACGCGTCACCCTCTGTTCTCTAAGATCATCCAAAAGAGTTGCAGCTTGAACTCCTCCTGTACCCTTCTCGTCTATCTGTGCATCTTCATCCTCTTGATGTTCTCCTTCTCCAGATCCCTCTGCAGCTTCCAGAAGTGTTGATGGGGTTACTTTCAAGACATTATTATAAAAATCATGCGCTTGCTTCACATTACTCAAACAGTACCTTTTGCCATCATACATGAAGCTCAACCCAGCTGGGATCTCCCATCTGAACCTTATATCTCTTTGCTTGAGCTCTTGCACAAGAAATATAAAATCCTTCCTTCTCTTTAAAATCTTTGGAGGAATTTCTTTTAGAACCAAAACTTGTTGACCAGCAATCACAACTTTGGTATCGTAGGCAGCTTGTATAACTTCATCTCTAATTTCCCTTTTTACAAAATAAACCACCACATCTCTAGGCAACTTTCTCTGTTTAGCAATCCACGAATTCACACGAAACACTTTGTCCATACCTTGTTTTAATTCAGATGCTGGATGGTTCAATACTCCCTCAAAAGCCTCAGAAACCAGCTGCTTTAAATCTTCCTTAATATTCTCTTTTAGGCCTCTAATTCTCACAGCAAACTGCATCTGGTAAAATTGAGCCAAGCTCTGTTCACTGTCGATTTTGTCTTTTAAATCTTCAATTTCCAATACTTTTGCTTCTAATAAAGCATTCTTTTGAATCAAATCTTGCACTTGATCATCCAGCACCTCCACACATTTAGCAACTTTTTGCACTGAGGACAAAATGTCTACCTTCATTTCTCTAAGTTTCTGTTCCATCCTTTCTTCCATTCTCTGCTCCAATTTCTCCAATTTCTCCTCCATCTGTAGAAATTTAACACCCATTGACTCCAAAATTAACTGGGTATGTTTTTCAAGATCCTTCGATGTCAATACATCAGGAGAATGCAACGCCTGCAGCAATGATTGTTGTTGCACCGGAGAATTTCCAGCACTCCGAAAAGTTCTAGGGGGAGGTTTAGCCGCCATCTTTTACTTACAATTGTGACGCACTTTCACTTTAAGTTTTAAGCAAAGTCCATCAAGCTTGAGAGTAAAATAAAATCTTCTTCATCTCTTCATCTTTCCCTCTTGTACTGCTCTGCCTGCTCTTTCCCTTTCATAGTCTCTCCTTCAAGCAGGGATGGTCGCAGACGCCTGGCTCTGCTCCATGAAGTCCGGAGCAGAGACGCTAGCCAGCTGGGAGCAGCCCAGGCTACGGGGGAGTTCAATCCTTCAGCCGCCCAAGCTCCAAGCTCAGGCGGCCCCGGAGAACTCAACCCCCACCTGGGGGCTCACCTCCTCCTCTTCTCCCGAGGAGGGGGCTTCAGATTCGCCCGAACAGCTGATCGGCGCTGTTTCGGGCGAAAAAACACCAGCTGAGCCGCGGGCAGCCCGGGAAGGCTCCCTCCGTCGCCGCGGAGCCACCGGAAGTCAACTTTTGATTCATCTAGCCCAGCCTTTCTCATGATGTGCTCTGCATATAAGTTAAATAGGCAGGGCGACAGTATACAGCCTTGCCAGACTCCTTTCCCAATTTTGAACCAATCAGTGGTTCCGTGTCCAGTTCTCACTGTTGCTTCTTGGCCCACATATAGGTTTCTCAAGAGACAAATAAGATGGTCTGCTACTCCCATCTCTTTAAGAACTTGCCACAGTTTGTTATGATCCACACAATCAAAGGCTTTAGCATAGTCAATGAAGCAAAAGTAGATGTTTTTCTGGAACTCTCTAGCTTTCTCCATGATCCAGCATATGTTGGCAATTTGATCTCTAGTTCCTCTGCCTCTTCGAAATCCTGCCTGTACTTCTGGTAGTTCTCGATCCACATACTGCTGGAGTCTAGCTTGTAGGATTTTAAGCATAACTTTACTAGCATGTGAAATGAGTGCAATGGTGCGATAGTTTGAACATTCTTTGGCACTGCCTTTCTTTGGAATTGGAATGTAAACTGATCTTTTCCAATCCTGTGGCCACTGTTGAGTTTTCCAAATTTGCTGGCAAATTGAGTGTAGCACTTTTACTGCACTGTCTTTTAAGATTTTGAATAGCTCAGCTGGAATACTGTCACCTCCACTAGCTTTGTTGTTGCTCAGCTTTTCTAAGGCCCACTTCACCTCACATTCTAGGATGTCTGGCTCGAGGTCAGTGACCACCTCATTGTGATTATCTGGGACGTTAAGCTCATTCTTGTATAGTTCTTCTGTGTAATTTTGCCACCTCTTCTTAATCTCTTCTGCCTCTGTTAGGTCCCTGCCATTTTGGTCCTTTATCATGCCCATTTTTGCATTAAACGTTCCCTTCATCTCACCAATTTTCTTGAAAAGATCTCTGGTCCTCCCTATTCTATTGTTTTCTTCTATTTCTTTGCACTGTTCATTTAAGAAGGCATTCTTATCTCTTCTAGCTATTTTCTGGAATTCTGCATTCAATTCGGCGTATCTTTCTTTTTCTCCCTTGCCTTTCGCTTCCCTCCTTTCCTCAGCTATTTGCAAAGCTTCCTCAGACAGCCATTTTGCTTTCTTGCATTTCTTTTTCTTTGGGATGGTTTTGGTTGCTACCTGTTCTACAATGTTGCGAACCTCTGTCCATAGTTCTTCAGGCACTCTGTCTATCAGATCTAATTCCTTAAATCTATTTGTCACCTCTACTGTATATTCAACAGGGATATGATTTAATTCATATCTGAGTGGCCTAGTGCTTTTCCCTACTTTCTTCAGTTTAAGCCTAAACTTTGCAATGAGAAGCTCATGGTCTGAGCCACAGTCAGCTCCTGGTCTTGTTTTTACTGACTGTATAGAGCTTCTCCATCTTTGGCTGCAGAGCATATATCAATCTGATTTCTGTGTTGACCGTCTGGTGATGTCTATGTGTAGAGCCGTCTCTTGGGTTGTTGGAAAAGAGTGTTTGCTATGACCATCGTATTCTCTTGACAAAATTCTATCAGCCTGTGCCCTGCTTCATTTTGTACTCCAAGGACAAACTTGCCTCTTATTCCGGTTATCTTTTGGCTTCCTACTTTAGCATTCCAATCCCCCATGATGATAAGGACATCATTTTTTGGTGTTAGTTCTATAAGGTGCTGTAGGGCTTCATAGAACTGGTCAATTTCATCCTCTTCAGCACTGGTGGTTGGGGCATAGACTTGGACTACTGTGATATTGAATGGTTTGCCTTGGATTTGAACTGAGATCATTTTGTCATTTTGAGGATTGTATCCCAGTATTGCTTTTCCTACTCTTTTATTGACTATGAAGGCTACTCCATTTCTTCTGAGGGATTCTTGCCCGCAGTAGTATACCTGATGGTCATCTGAATTAAATTCACCCATTCCTGTCCATTTTAGTTAGCTGATACCTAAGATGTCGATGTTCAGTCTTGTCATCTCTTGTTTGACCACGTCCAGCTTTCCTTGATTCATGGATCTTACATTCCAGGTTCCTATGGAGAAAAAATCTTTACAGCATCGGACTTTCCTTTCACCACCAGACACATCCACAGCTGCGCGTCCTTTCGGCTCTGGCCCAGTCACTTCATTCTTTCTGGCGCTACTAGTACTAGCCCTCTGCTCTTCCCCAGTAGCATATTGGATGCCTTCTGACCTGAGGGGCTCATCTTCCAGCGTCATATCGTTTTGCCTTTTGGTACTGTCCATAGGGTTTTCATGGCAAAGATACTGGAGTGGGTTGCCATTTCCTTCTCCAGTGGATCACGTTTTGTCAGAACTCTCTGCTATGACCTTTCCATCTTGTGTGGCCCTGCACGGCATAGCTCATAGCTTCATTGAATTATGCAAGCCCCTTCACCATGACAAGGCAGTAATCCATGAAGGGGGGCTAACATTTAGATCGAGACAAATAAGATTTTCCATAGAATTCCACTGCAATGGGTTTGGAAAACAAATTCTTCCTCTAGGGCTTACTTTGGGTTTACATACTATTAAAAGTGCCTCTTTATGCATCCCGTGAGCATCTACAAGAGTGGGGGAACAGGACTAACTTAGCAGATGTTCCCATTAGGTTTAGCTCAATCTGTTTCCAAACCCTACAACAGCACACATGTGGTTCCCCAACTGTGAGCTGCTTTACAGCCACTGAATGCCTGCATAACTCTGTATTTGCTGCTCTCTCGGGATGGCTAATGCCAAGAACACATCGTACCTCAACCCTTTTCCCTAATATCACTGTTTGAATTAAAAGGACATTGGATGCATTCAGGAACAAAATTGCAAACACCAAGACGTGAAGATTCCTCTTCAGAGCTGCGAGCCAACTAAAAATAACCTACAGGATAAATAGACACCTGACAATTACAGACTGCAGTTCTCTGGCTTTAGCATATGGGACAATACCTGTTAATAGGCCATTTTTATCTGCTTATTTATTTGTTTTCAGGCACAAAGTGTTTACAAAGATAAACCTCAAGATGACTGATTTGCTGCTTTAGGTGAAACAGTTGCCCTATAATAATTACTTGCAAGTATTTTCACAAACCACCACACTGTACTTAATGGTCTTTCTCACATTCCAGTGGCACTCATTAAGTCAGAGGTCCAGAGCAGTGATAAACTGAGCCTCATTTAAGAAATATCCATGACATCAGCATGCTGTATTATTTTAGCCAATGTTCATAAAATCCATCCAAAGATGGCATACTTAGAGACATCCCTCCGAAAGATCTTAAATTTGGGGGGGATTTTATTTATCCAGCAGTCAAAGGCCTGTTCTTCTTGAGCATAACTGGGCAGAGAATGGAATGAAGCAAATGTTTTGCCTCTCATAATCACAACTGAAACATGCATAAAAGTATCAGACATAATTTCTTAATAGGAAACACCCAGATTGCAAGAAAACAGAGCATGTGTTTTTCCCATTTTCCTTCACCATGGACAAAATTGTACAATTAAGGAAATAGTGCAGCTTTTTTCTCAACCAGGCCAAAGATAGAGATATCACATCCCTGAAAAATGCAGCTTAGAAAAGAGCTAAGGAAGAAACATTAAAATATTATAAAGAATTCCTGATGTATTTTCAGTCAGCTGCCAGGAAAATTATTCAGCAGTTAAATAAACACAAAAATCCAGATCAGATCCTTCTCACATACGTTCTGGAGACAAGATAATATATTTCTTCCCTGCATAGGTTTTGCTGAGATGATGAGATTTTTCTGGAATGCAAAAAGACCAAGGCAAAGCCCTTACATATTAGACTTGGTGCGCATTGGCAATATTCAAACAATACATTCCCAGAGGGACATCTAGAGACATGAAACTGAAGCAGGTATCCTGGGCATCTGAGAAATGCAGCCCAACCAAGCCAAGGAGATGACCAACACACCTCAGGTTCAAACTTAATCTTCTCTGAGCTTCTCCAGAAAATGCTTCTCAAAACAAAGTTCGTTTATAATATTACAGTGGTGTAAGTACTCTGTCCAGATCTATGTATCACACGGGCCTGCCCCTTTTACAGTTTTTCTGGAATTCTTTCAATATTGTAAATCCACCAACATCACTTTACAGGTAGTCCTCAACTTACGACCATGATTTATGTTGCTAAATTAAACATTTGCTACGTGAGTTTTGCCCAACCTTGTGACCTTGCTTGCCACTGTTGTTAAGTAAATCATTGCAACTGTTGAGTTAGTAAGACGATTGTTAAGTGTATCTGGCTTCCTCGTTAACTTTGCTTGTCAGGTCGCAAAAGCATGGCCTCAGGACATGAACCAGTTGCCAAGCATCTGAATTTTGATCATGTGACCATGGAGATTCTGCAACGGTCGTAAGTATGAAAAACGATCGTAAGTCCCTTTTTCCAGTGCCATTGTAACTTTGAACAGTCACTAAATGAACTGTTGTAAGTCAAGGACTCCCTGTGCTTTCTTTCCCACCATCTAACTCAGTCCATATTCCCTGAACTGCACTAAAGCGGCTTCCCCCAATGTGATGTCTACCACTTCTGTTGATAACACTCGTACTCTGAATAACTCTGGACAAAGTACCTTTGACTTTTTATCTGTTGGACCTCGCTTCTCTAGATCCATGTTTCTTTTCTTTCTCTCCCACTCCTATTTTTTCTTTTCTATCAATCCCTTTACTTTCATCACATTGAAGCAAACATTTCAAGGCCATCTCTTTTATCTCCTTCAATGAGCACTTAATCAGGAAAAAATGCTTTCATGTTGCTAAATCAGGGCCAGTGGGCAAAGCTGGGCTGACAAGAGACATTTCCCTCTGTTATTAGACTGGCCTAAATAGTATTAATTACACAGATCACCCTTTGATTGTTGGAATGTGGATAGCTAATGGCATGCTAGTAAGAACTGGAGTTCTTCTCTCTTCCACACCATATTCTACTTCTGTGTTTCCAACAAAGGTTGTGGCCTGTGTGTTTCTCTTACACTGGGCTCCACTAATACTTTCACAGCCCTTCTTATTTCTTAGCCCAAAGTGTATTTTACAGTAGGTATTATTCTGACCTAGTTTTCACTGAGATAATAAATGTATGCTTGGGCTGTGTCCAGATGAAAACAAAAGTCAAAATAACTGGAACTCCAACACTGGAAGTTTTTAAGAAGAGACTGGACAGCCATTTGTCCGAAATGGTATAGGGTTTCCTGCCTGAGCAGAGGGTTGGACTAGATGACCTCCAAGGTACCTTCCAACATCATCATCATCATCATCATCATCATCATCATCATCATCATCATCATCATCATTATTATTATTATTATTATTATTATTATTATTATTATTATTATTATTATTATTATTAAATCTTTGCATGCAGAAAACTAGGTGTCAAGGAGAAGGACAGTAGCCTTGCTCTTTCCCTCCCTTGCTTTGTTTTACTATATGCAAGTTGTTCCCTGCCCCACTTTCTTTCTCTTGATGATGGAGAAACAGGAAAATAATGCTCCATGATGCAGTCTAACCTAGTGATAGCTTTGTCTATCACTCCAGTGAGATCAAAGCCACCATCTCACATGAAATGAACATCTGTATCATAGAGATACTGCATTTTTCCAACTCTGAGATTCATTTCCTGTCACACACGCTTCTCACTGCATCCTACCAGAGTAATTTTCCCCTCTTTGTCAAAATCATTAAAGACGCAGACAATCTCAAAAACCATCGGCACCAGAATCAACAGAATTATTTATTTAATGGGACTTATATGCTGCCCTATCTCCCAAAGGACTCAGGGCGGCTAACAACAATAAAATACAAGAGAATACAAATATTAAAATTAAAATTAAACTATGTCTATAGCCCCAATTAATAAAACCTTAAAACCAGATTAAAACCCCATTATCATCAGTCCAGGTCAGCCTGTTGGAAAAGAAATGTCTTAAGGTCATGACGAAAGGACCGGAGGTCTGGGGTCATCTGGAGCTCCAGGGGAAGCTGATTCCACAGGGCAGGTGCCCCCACAGCGAAGGCCCTCCCCCTGGGGGTCACCAGCCGACATTGTCTGGCCGACGGCACCCTGAGGAGGCCCTCTCTGTGTGAGCGCACAGGGCGATGGGAAGTCATTCCTGGCAACAGACGGTCCTGCACGTATCCTGGGCCTAAGCCATGTAGGGCTTTAAAGGTAAGAACCAGCACCTTAAATCTCACCAGGAGAGCAACCGGTAACCAATGCAGCTCACGCAGGAGGGGTGTAATATGGGAGTATCGGGATGCTCCCATCACAACCCACGCAGCTGCATTCTGCACCAGCTGAAGTCTCCGGGTGGTCTTCGAGGGCAGCCCCATGTAGAGAGCATTGCAGTAATCAACACGGGAGGTAACGAGCGCATGAGTGACTGTACGTAAAGCATCTCGGTCCAGATAGGGGTGCAACTGGCACACCAGGCGAACCTGGGCAAATGCCCCCCTGGCCACAACTCCTATATGATCTTCTAAACTGAGTCATGCATCCAGGAGGACGCCTAAGTTGCGTGCCCTATCAATGGGAGGTAACACCTCTCCCCCCATAACCAAAGATGGAACATCCTGGACTACATGAGATGCCGGTACATAAAGCCACTCAGTCTTGGCTGGGTTGAGTTGGAGCCTGTTCTTCCCCATCCAGATTCGTACCACTTCCAGGCAACAGGACATCACATCAAGGGCATCACTAGGTTGGTTCGGGGTAGAGATGAAAAGCTGGGTATCATCAGCATATTGATGATACCTTACCCCAAAACCGTGGATGATCTCACCCAGTGGCTTCATATAGATGTTGAACAGGAGGGGATAGAGTACCGACTCCTGGGGCACCCCACAATCGAGGGGCCTTGGGGTTGACCTCTGCCCTCCTGCCAACACCGTCTGTGAATGGCCCGAGAGGTAGGAGGAGAACCACCGTAAGACGGTGCCTCCCACTCCCAACCCCCCGAGATGTTGCAGCAAGATACCATGGTCGATGGTATCAAAAGCCGCTGAGAGATTTAATAGGACCAGGACAGAGGAATAACCCCTGTCCCGGGCCTGCCAGAGATCATCCACCAGCACGACCAATGCCATTTCCATGCTGTACCCAGGCCTGAAACCCGATTGGTATAGATCCAGATACTCAGTTTGCTCCAGGACCAGCAGGAGCTGCCGTGCCACCACATTCTCAACAACCTTCACAAGAAAGCAAAGGTTGGAGACAGGATGAAAATTATTCAAAATAGCTGGGTCCAAGGCAGGTTTCTTGAGGAGGGGCCTCACCACCGCCTCCTTCAAAGCGGCAGGGAAACACCCCTCACTCAAAGAAGCATTAATCACTCCCTGGAGCCAGCCTTGTGTGAACTCCCGGGCCACATAAACCAGCCAGGAGGGACACGGATCCAACAAACACGTGGTGGCATTTAATCTACCCATGATCCTGTCCACTTCATCTGGAGTCACAGGGTCAAACTCCTCCCAAATAATGTCAGCCAAGCCCGTCGTTTTCCCCTCGCCAGATATTGCCCAGTCGGAGTCCAGACCGGTCCGGATCTGAGCGATTTTGTCCAGCAGATGCTGACTAAACTCCTCGGCCCGTCCTTGCAAGGGGTCCTCCTCTGTCCCCTGATTTAAAAGGCAACGGGTCACCCTAAACAGGGCGGCCAGGTGATTATCTGCAGACGCAATGAGGGTGGCGAAGTAAGCACACTTCGCCACCTCCATTGCCACAAGGTAAGATCTGATAAAAGATCTTAACTGTGTTCGGTCAGATTCAAACCGACTGGATCTCCAAATGCTCTCTAGGCCCCTCCTCTGGCGCTTCATCTCCCGTAGGTCCATGGAAAACCAAGGGGCCAACCGGGACCTGTGCCAGGTCAGAGACCGCAAAGGCACAACGCGGTCAAGAGCCTCAGAAGCAGTCCGTTGCCAGGCATCAACCAAGGTCTCGACCGGGCTGTGGGAAAGTTATAGTTATAGTTTTAGTTTATTATATTTGTATACCGCCCTTCTCCCGAAGGACTCAGGGCGGTGAACAGGGCACATATAAAATACAAGGTACAAATGGACTTCCGGTGGCGTCGCGGCGCCGAAGACAGCCTTCCCGGGCTGCCCGCGGCTCAGCTGTTTTTTTTTTTCGCCCGTAACAGCGCCGAACAGCTGTTCGGGTGAAATTGAAGCCCCCTCCTCGGGAGAAGAGGAGGGGGTGAGGCCCCAGGTAGGGGTAGAGTTCTCCGAGGCCGCCTGAGCTTGGAGCTTGGGCGGCTGAAGGATTGAACTCCCCCGAAGCCTGGGTTGCTCCCAGCTGGCCGGCGTGTCTGCTCTGAATTTTTTGGAGCAGAGCCAGGCGTCTGCGAACCATCCCTGCCTGAAGAAAGGACTATGATTTAAAGGAGCAGGCAGAGCGGTACAAGAGATAAAGGTGAAGAGGCTTATTTTATTATACTCTCTAACTACTTGAACTTTTTAAACTCTAAGTGAAAGTGCGTCATATTTGAGGATTAAAAGATGGCGGCGAAACCTCCCCCTAAAACTCTTCGGAGTGGTGGATCCTCGCCAGTGCAACAATCATCTTTACAGGCGTTGCACCCTTCTGAAGCGCTGACAGCGAAGGAGTTTCGAGATGCTGTGGATAAACTTTTGGACTCAATTAATCAATCAATGGCTGATAAATTTGCGCAGATGGAGGAGAAATTGGAGAAACTGGAGGAGAGAATGGAAGAGAGGATGGAACAGAAGCTCAGCGTGATGAAGGTAGACATTTTGTCTTCAGTGCATAAAGTGGCGGAATGTGTGGAAGAATTAGATGAAAAGATGGATGATTTGGCTCAAAGGAATGCTATATTAGAAGTTAAAGTAAAAGAGAATGAAAATGTAAGAGACAAACTGGAGAAGGATTTAAGCTTAGCTCAATTTTACCAGATGCAGTTTGCTGTCAGAATCAGAGGTTTAAAAGAGGACACTAAAGAAGATTTGAAGCAGCTGATCTCTGAGGCTTTTGAAGAAGTATTAAACCTGCCAGCATCTGAAATAAGAGCAGCTATGGATAAAGTGTTTCGGGTGAATTCATGGATTGCCAGACAGAGGAAGTTGCCTAGAGATGTGGTGGTTTATTTTGCAAAAAGAGAGATCAGAGATCAAATTATACAAGCTGCCTATGATGTTAAAGTGGTGATTGCTGAACAAGAAGTTTTGGTTTTAAAAGAAATTCCTCCAAGGATTTTAAGGGGAAGGAAGGATTATACATTCCTCGTGCATGAGCTCAAGCAAAGAGATATAAGGTTTAGATGGGAGATTCCTCAGGGGCTGATGGTGATGCATGAAGGTAAAAGGTACCGGTTGATTACTGTGAAGCAAGCGCGTGATTTCTACAATAATGTCCTAAAAGCAACCCCATTAACGCTCCTGGAAGCTGGAAAGGGATCTGGAGAAGAAGAACAACAAGAGGAGGAAACAGAGGAAAGTGGTGTGGGAGGAGATCAAGTTACAACTTCTTTGGATGATCCTAGAGAGCAAAGAGTGACGCGTGCTGCTTTAAAACGAGCAAAGAAAATAAAAGAACAAGATCAGCAAAAGTCTTCAGTCTCTTCGCAACGTACATACAGTCAAGCTGTGGGAGGAGCACGGCCTAAAGAAGTTAGTCCCATCAAAGCTGTGGTCCAAGGGCTTCTGGAGGATATGCATGGCAACTAAATTTTTAACTTGGAATGTTAATGGACTGAATTCACCGCAGAAGAGGAAGAAAGTTTTTCAATATTTAAAGCAATTTAAGACAGACGTTATATGTTTGCAAGAAACGCATATTAGAGTTTTGGATCAAAAGTATTTACTGAACTCGAGACTGGGTACGCATTTTGTTGCCTCTGCAGAGAATAAGAAAAATGGAGTAGTTGTTTATGTTAAAAGTGCCTTAACAGCAGATTTAATTGAAGCAGATAAGCATGGAAGATATGTTATGATTGAGCTGCTGTTAGAAGGTAAAAAGATGCTTCTAGTTGGACTATATGCACCTAACCAACAACAAGCTGATTTTTTTAGCTTACTTCACACAAAGCTTACCCAGTTGGATTATAAATCTTTTATTTTTATGGGAGATTGGAATGGTGTTCTGGATGTACACTTGGATAAAGCGGGAGCCTTTAAGCGTATTCCAAGCCACGCCAGACTGCCTAAAACTTTTTTTGAATTGAAGGATGATCTGGAATTGCGAGATATCTGGCGTGAGAGGCACCTGCAGGAGAAGGATTATACTTTTTACTCTGACAGACACCAATCTTTCTCAAGGATTGATTTTATTTTGTTGACTAATGATTTCTTTTTGAGAACTAAAAAAGTGAAGATATGTGCAAGAACTATTTCAGACCACAGTCCAGTTTGGTTGGAGATTGATAAGGAGAAAAGAGACAGGCGTTCGTGGCGCGTAAATGAGAACTTGTTTAGAGATCAGAGAAATGTGGAAGAATGTAAACAGCGGATGAAGGATTTTTTTGAGATTAACATGAATAAGGGTACCTCTATGGATATGGTTTGGGATGCTAGTAAGGCCTATATGAGAGGTGTGTTGATATATATGAATAATAGACGTAGACGTGTAGTGGAAACTAGAAGGAAAGAACTGGAGAATGAAATAAAGGAAAAAGAAAGGGCTTTGATTTTGAATCCAGGGGATGTGAAGATTAAGGAGGCTATTAGGCTGTTAAGAGGACAATTTGATAAATTAATGGCAGACCAAGTGGCAACCAATCTGCGGTTTGCTAGGCATAATACTTTTTGCAACGCTAATAAACCAGGCAGATGGTTAGCCTATAGACTGAGGAAGAAACAAAGGGCCTCTAATATAGACAAGATTGAATATAAAGGAAGGGTTGTGTTTCAACAGAATCTTATTAAGGATGCTTTTGTGGATTTTTATTCGAAATTATATACCAAAGAGAAAATTGAGGTAAAAGACATTGATAAATATTTGGAGAATGCTAACATTCCGGTCCTTACGCAAGCACAAAGAGAGGGGATTAACCAACTGATCACAGAAGAAGAAATCCTAACAGCGATTAAGGATTTGAAGGTTGATAAGGCGCCCGGTACGGATGGCTTGACTGCGGCCTTTTATAAAAATTTACAACTTGAGATGATAAAACCGTTAAAGGAACTGTTCCAGACAATCCAGAGGGGGGGAAAGGTGCCACCGTCTTGGAGAACAGCTTTTATCTCATTGATTCCGAAGGAAGATCAGGATGCTACTCAAGTTAAAAATTACAGACCGATTTCGCTTTTAAATACAGATTATAAGATATTTGCTAAGGTTTTGGCTAATAGATTGATGAGGGTTCTGCAACAGGTGATTCATGGGGATCAAACGGGGTTTATTAGTGGTAGGCAAATGAAAAATAATGTTAGACATATAGTTGATGTGTTAGAGTTTTTGGAAAGGCACAACCAGATCTCTGCAGCGCTAATCTTTTTAGATGCTGAAAAGGCTTTTGACCAATTGAATTGGCAATTTCTGTTGAGAATGTTAGATAAAATGGATTTTGGGGAAAATTTCTTACAGCCGATTAGGGCATTATATCAAAAGCAAACTGCCCGAATCATAGTTAACAATAGTCTGACGGCAGTATGTAATATTGAGAAGGGTACAAGGCAAGGATGTCCGTTATCGCCCTTGTTATTTGTGTTAACTTTAGAGATATTATTGAACAAGATTCGGAATTCGGAAAAAATTAAGGGGATACAAGTTGGAGATCAGGACTATAGATTGAGAGCATTTGCAGATGATCTGGTTGTTACAGTGACCCAGCCAGAGAATTCTGTTGTGGACCTGATAGAGATAATAACACAATATGGGAAGGTTTCTGGATTTAAAGTAAACATACAGAAAACTAAAATCTTGGCTAGAAACATGACAGTTTCACAGAAGGCCTTCTTGGAAGGATTAACTGGATTTGAGATTGTTAAAAGGGTTAAATATTTGGGGGTAATTTTGTCGCCCTCGAATACAAAGCTATATAAAAATAATTATGAAAAATTGTGGGGGAAAATTCAAAAAGAATTGGAGAGTTGGCAAAAATTGCAATTGACTTTGTTGGGACGGATTGCAGCAGTGAAAATGAATGTCCTGCCCAAATTTTTATTTTTATTTCAAATGATACCGATTCTTAAGAAAGATTCTAATTTGGAGGAATGGCAGCGTGGTATCAATAAATTTGTGTGGGCAGGGAAAAAGCCACGAGTTAAACTTAAGATTATGCAGGATATTCGTGAGAGAGGTGGCCTTAAATTGCCTAATTTTAAATTATATTATGAAGCTGCTGCATTAGTAGGAATAAGTGATTGGATCAATTTGACGCAATCGAGGTTATTAAATCTTGAGGGCCATGATTTGTTGTTTGGCTGGCATGCATATTTGTTGTATGATAAGAAGGTAGGTACTGTGTTTAGGATGCATATTTTAAGACAGGCATTGCTGAGAGTTTGGAAGAAGTATAGACATAAGTTAAGCAGCAAGATACCATTGTGGGCAATCCCAAAACACGCAATAGAAAATATACATGCTGGTTTCAAACACGATGAGACTACTTACAAGGAAATTTTAAGTTTGGAAAGGAATGTTTGGTGCTTGAAATCATATAGCTTCTTGCGAGAAGAGAAGGTTGTTCAAACATGGTTTCAATATACTCAGTTACGGGCCAGGTGGAAAGAAGACCAGAAAATTGGATTTGCAACGATTGATGAAAATTTGATAAAGCAAATTAGAAATCAGGGACCTGCACACATTAAACGGATATATCTTGCATTGATAGAGATTGATTCAGAAACAGAGCTTGTTAAGGACTGTATGATAAAATGGGCCCAAAATATCCAGGAAGTTATTACAATGGACATGTGGGAGAAGATTTGGGTGAGGAATGTGAAATTTACTCAAGCTCAAAATTTAAGAGAGAATTTTTATAAGATGTTTTATAGATGGCATTTAGATCCTAAAAAGCTTGCAAGTATGTACCCGAATTATCAGCCTAAGTGTTGGAGGTGCGGGGTTGAAGATGCAACATATTTTCACATATGGTGGACATGTAAAAAGGTTAAGGCCTTTTGGATTAAAATCTGGTGGAATATACAGAAGATTTTTAAAAGGAGGATAAAGTTTTGTCCGCAATTTTTTTTGTTGGGAATAATTGTTGATGCTACAGTGGTGGACTCTAAGTTGATGCTGAATTTAGTTACGGCAGCAAGACTTTTGATAGGTCAATATTGGAAGAAAGAGGAGCAGCCGACCATAGAAGAATGGACTTTAAAGGTTTCCGACCTGGCAGAGATGGCGAAGATATCGGCTTATTTGAAAGATCATTCGCAAGAACGTTATATTATGGAATGGAGAAAGTGGATTGAGTTTATCCAGAATAAGTATAGGGTTAAGAAGTTTTATCTAGCATTCGAATAAGTCTTCTTTCGTGTTTTTTCTTTTCTTTTCCTATTTTCTTTTTTATATATATTTAATAATGTCAAGTTTTGTTTGTTCTTATATAAGTTAGAGAGTGATGGATTTTAGAATTTATGGTTGTTAGTATATGGTTGCTTATGTTTGCTTTTATATATATATACCTTGTATTTAGCTCTGGGAAGTCCGGGGGGGGAGGGGGGTGGGGGGGAGGTAGGGGAGGGAAGAGGGAGGGGGGGAAGGGGGGAGGTAAGGGGGGAGGGAAGAGGGAGGGGGGAGGTAGGGAGGGGAGGGGGGAGGGGGATCGGGGTTTTTAAAGGAAAATTGTATTGTAAAACTTTTCAATAAAAAAAAAAAATACAAGGTACAAAAGTTAAAACGAGAATTAAATACAAAGCCCAAGCTAAAACAATGAATAATAATGTAAAAAACCACAGTAAAAAACCCCCAACATTTCCCCCATCAGGCCAGGTCGGCTTGTTCAAATAAATAGGTCTTCAGATCGCGTCGGAAGGAGCGAAGGTCGGGCGCCGTCCGGAGCTCAACCGGCAACCGATTCCATAAGTCTGGGGCGCCCACAGAGAACGCCCTCCCCCTGGGGGCCACCAGACGGCATTCTCTAACCGGTGGCACCCTGAGGAGGCCCTCTCTGTGGGAACGCACAGGGCGGAGGGAAGTTGACGCCGGCAGCAGGTGATCCCCAAGGTACTCCGGACCCATGCCATGTAGGGCCTTGAAAACCATTACCAAAACCTTGAATCTCACTCGGAAGACAACTGGCAGCCAATGCAGCTCGCGGAGCAGAAGTGTAACATGGGAGTATCGGGAGACTCCCAACACAACTCTCGCAGCTGCATTCTGTACCAGTTGGAGCCTCCAAGTGGTCCTCAAGGGAAGCCCCATGTGGAGAGCGTTGCAGTAGTCCAAACGAGAGGTCACAAGCGCATGAGTGACCGTACACAGGGCATCCCGGTCTAGATAGGGCCGCAACTGGCGCACCAAGCGAACCTGGGCGAAGGCCCCCCTAGTCACAGCCACTATATGGTCTTCCAAAGTAAGCCGCGAATCTAGGAGGACTCCCAAGTTGCGAGCCCTATCTATGGGGGGGTAATAGCTCACCCCCCCCATGGAAAGAGATGGAATATTCTGAATATCCCGGTATGCCGGTATGCACAGCCACTCAGTCTTGTCGGGGTTGAGTTGAAGTCTGTTCCTCCCCATCCAGACCCGAACCGCTTCCAGGCAATGGGACATCACATCGAGGGCATCACTGGGGTGGTTTGGGGTCGAAATGAAAAGCTGGGTATCATCAGCATACTGATGATAACCAACTCCAAAACCACGAATGATCTCACCCAGCGGTTTCATGTAGATGTTGAACAGGAGAGGCGAGAGGACCGACCCCTGAGGAACTCCACAAACGAGAGACCTCGAGGTCGACCTCTGCCGCCCTGCCAACACCGACTGCGAACGTCCCAGGAGATAGGAGGAGAACCACTGAAAAATTGTGCCTCCCACTCCCAATCCCCTGAGACGCCGCAGCAGGATACCATGGTCGATGGTATCGAAAGCCGCTGAGAGGTCTAATAGGACTAGGACAGAGGAATATCCCCTGTCCCGGGGCCTCCAGAGATAATTCACCAGAGCGACCAATGCCGTCTGAAACAGGCAGGGATCAATCCAAGCGCCGTCTGAAACCTTTCCGGATCCATCAGGCGCCTGGGGCGGAACCACCTGGTCAGTTCTGCCTCCCAGCAGCAGGAGGTGGCATAATGGAGGCCCAGCTGCAGGAGATAATGATCTGTCCATGAAAGGGGTTGAATGGTTGGAGAGACCCCACCCAGACCATTAATATTAAAATTGTATATCTTAAAATTTGATGTACAATTTTATGTTTCATAATTGAAAAATGACAATATGCCATTAACTTCACATGCAAACTACAGGAGTCCTGCATCTTTTTCATGTTTTGTGAACTAATGTAAATAAGGTGTAGGGTTGACATTGTTTAAAGGCTTACCATCATGTTACATGTAGACAAAAGTTGTTTTAGACTGAACGCAAATGTTGTTCATCTTCTTCTCTCTCTTTTTAACTTACTGCCAGAGAGAAAAAAATGTAAAACTCTAGAAATGGAAAGTTTGAATACTGTTCTGTGACTTTTTGTCCCAAAGTCAGATATGAAATCATCAAATGACATTACTCTCAGAAGAGTTCGTTCTATATAAAATAAATATAACACTCTTAGCTGCAGCACGTGAAGTATTAATATCACTTTACAATGCTTTGGTAAGGCCACACTTGGAATACTGCATCCAGTTTTGGTCACCACAATGTAAAAAAGATGTTGAGACTCTAGAAAGACTGCAGAGAAGAGCAACAAAGATGATTAGAGGACTGGAGGCTAAAACATATAAGGAACGGTTGTTGGTATTGGGAATGTCTAGTCTAATGAAGAGAAAGACAAGGGTGGGGGGACATGATAGCAGTGTTCCAATATCTCAGGGGTTGCCACAAAGAAGAGGGAGTCAAGCTATTCTCCAAAGCACCTGAAAGCAGGACAAGAAGCAACGGATGGAAACTAGCCAAAGAGAGACGCAACCTAGAACTAAGGAGAAACTTCCTGACAGTTAGAACAATTAACCAGTGGAACAACCTGCCTCCAGAAGTGGTGAATGCTCCAACACTGGAGGTTTTTAAGAAGATACTGGACAGCCATTTGTCTGAAATGGTATAGGGTTTCCTGCCTGAGCAGGGGGTTGGACTAGATGACCTCCAAGGTCCCTTCCAACTTTATTATATTATTATTACTCTTCACCACAATTTATTTTTAATTGGGGACAATTTGAAGAAAACTCTCTCCCTCACACACTGAAATAGGCAGTTAAATAAAGGCAAAAGGCTACAGTGAGATTTAAAAAACAATTCAAACAGTTTCTTCTTGTAAATTATTTTCAAATTATTATGTGGTCTTAGAACTACCCTACCCATTTGCATTCTCTAAGAAGAGAATGAAAAGAAAAAATCATATTGTCTTCGCAGTTTCCGTGTAAACAGAAGAGCACTTCTCTAGTTCGATTTGAAGTCTGTCTAATATTTCCATCTGACCTTGTCACTGTTAAGCCTTTTTCATCTGGGAAAACTGATTACTTTTTCCACATTGTTGTTGTTTTCTTTTGAATATATATTTTCTACAACAGGATTCATTTTCTCTCTTTTTTTTCCATGTTGCTAGACATGCCATAAAAAAATGATAAGAAAGCAGTTCCTTTCCTAATACAATTTCAAGGCCTGCTTTTTTAAGATTTTGCTGTCAAATTCATGACAAACTCTGTGCCTCAGTCCTTTACACTGCCTTCTCTTTGGAACTATTCAAAATCCTCATGAGTATGTAGTTATAGAAGAAGGCCACAGTTTGTGTAGTATCATCTCTTCAGAACCATCTTATTCGTTATAGTGTTGTTGTTTTTTTAAAAAAAAGATCTTTATTTTGGGAGGATCAGTGTTCAATATACTTCCGAGGGCCGATGCTGAATTACAATGTAAATAAAACTTCAAGAAACTGTAATAATATTATGGCACAAAGACTATCAAGCACTCTGTTTTTCCCAAACAGGTTTGGGGAATATCCAGCACGAGGCATAAGACCTGGCTTAGTTGTTGATGCTTTTTAGATGAGCTTGCAATCCCTGCTATATCCTCCAGTCATATTTCTTGCATTATCATATGTCTGCCTCTGGCAATTCCTGATGCCAAGGTCAGACTTCTGAAGAATGCTGATGACAGTTGCACACAAATTTAACGCGAATGTCAATTGGCACAAAGCATAAAAATAGCTCTCCATTGAAGCAGCACTGAAATGATTTATTCCTGATCCACGTGAGAAATACGGTATCAAGTGTAGCACCAAGTAAGAGAGATCAACGTCATCATCCCACTTTTCCTTCAAGAGGTCAATGTGGTAGCCACAGCACCTAGTTCTCTAACTTTTCCCACAACAAGTGAGATAAGCTGAGCTGAGAGAAAGTGACTGGTCCAAGGTAACTTAGGGGGTTTCTGTGACTCAATGTAGTCTTGAACCTGGCTCTCCTAGTCTTAGTCCAACACATAACACTCTGGCTCCTGAAAGTTTGCTGGGAAATGCCTTTAGGTCAACGCAGAACTGTGAAGGCTTTCCATAGGGCTTTCCGGTTATTTTCAAGTTCTCTGAAGTGCTGGAAATGAAATGGGGGTTCAGATAACAAGTTCCATTGATCCAAGGAAAGCCATCATACAATGGCTGTCCTGTCTAAGCAAGAAACTTTATAAAAGCAATAATAGTCTTATAAGATTTCTTTGCACATCTGTATCTTAGTCTGTCTACTGTTTTTTTTTCCAGTAAAAATCACACAGTCAGTTTCTTTAACTATTCCTTGAACTGGTTTACAGTTTCCTGACCATTATGGTAGTCTTCCTTTGAACTCATTCCAGGTTTTCATATCCTACCTAGGCTGTGTTGCTAAGACCCACAATATTCCATATGGGTTTTGACCAAGGCAAGGAAGAATGGGGGAATTACTTCCTTTGATGCAGGGTCTAAGCTCCTGTTAATACACCTCAAAACAGCATTTGTCTTTTAGCAGCTGCAACACAGTTAGTCAAGTTCAACTTGTGGTCTACTAGAACTCATGTTCAACTTATGATCTACATTTTGTGTTCTATCTATAATTTCTAAAGGTCACTGAGCAGTATCTTTGTCTATAATAAGCTTGCAGGTTCGCATCCCACCAGGCTCAAGGTTGACTCAGCCTTCCATCCTTCTGAGGTAGGTAAAATGAGGACCCAGATTGTTGGGGGCAATTAAGCTGACTTTGTAATAATGCCGCTTGGGGTGTGTGTGAAAGCCCTAATAAGCAGGCATATACATAGAATGAAGGCTACTGCTAAGCTTGTAAGCCGCCCTGAGTCTTCGGAGAAGGGCGGGATATAAATGGAATTAAAATAAAAAAATACCGGTAAATAAAATAAAAAATAGTTTCTTCATTAATTTCTTATTTGGCAAATCCTGGTTAGAAGCATGTATGATTTTCAGAGGTTTATGGCTTATAGATCTTGTTCTTATGTCTTCTGTTTTGACTGCCAATATATCACTGAGTAACTTTGGGATATGTCACTTCTTGGCATTATCTTGTCTTTTGTTTGGCTACTTCATACGCAGAGGTAAAGGTAAAGGTTCCCCTGCATATGCGTGCTAGTCGTTTCCGACTCTAGGGGCCAGTGCTCATCTCCGTTTCAAAGCCGAAGAGCCAGTGCTTGTCCGAGGACGTCTCCGTGGTCACGTGGCCGGCATGACTAGACACCAAAGGCGCACAGAATGCTGTTACCTTCCCACCGTAGTGGTCCCTATTTCTCTACTTGCATTTTTTATGTGCTTTCGAACTGCTAGGTTGGAAGAAGCTGGGACAAGCTCACTCTGTTACACGGCACTCAGGATTCGACCGGCCAAAATGCCGACCTTCTGATCGACAGGCTCAGCGTCCTAACCCACTGAGCCACCGCGTCCCTCATGAAAACACTAGGTGAGCACTATTCTGCACTTTTGGGGTTATTCCTCTGCCCTGGTATCTATTGGGCTCTTGTACTTTTGTTAATTGGTAAAGTTTAATGCTCTATTTTGCTTGACACTATTGTATCAATGGAATAAAATTCCATCTATCAACCACAGCAGGAAGCCTATAAGAAGCATCATGGTTGAAAAGAGACTAACCAGAATCAGTACTGATGCTGCTTCTTGTGAGAACATGCCTGCCTAATAAGTGAAGCAAAGTGGTTTCTGGGCTATTAACTGCCAAGTAGGCTCACCCAGAATGGTGGCTATGTTGCAGCAAATGCAGCAACAAAACATGAACATATTCAGAACTGAAGAGTTCACTCCATCTGGACTTTAGCATATAGAACTAACTAGAATCAGATATATGCAGTCATAATTTTTCAGTCCTCCCTTTATTTGTGTTTCACCACTACTTCCAAAACATGAAGCCAAATTGCCAGCGCCCATAACTTTTGTTTCTAAGGTATACTTAATGGCATTACTACCCCATTACATGAGGGTGAGGGGCTGGGTTTCTTTCTCTTCTGGACTTCAAATTTATTAGACTTTTTTAAAAAGAAAAAAAATAGAAACATTGTTTAACAAGCACTAAGCATTCTACGCAGTAGAGAATAGAAAATTTATTTAGTTGTCATTTCTTTCAATCAGGCCAAGCTAAGAGAAGGCAATGGTTCAATAAACCATTTTGATTCGATCATAGTCAAATAACAGAGCCAAGGGAGTAAGTGAAGAAACCCAAAACACTAAAATAATTCTTCATACTGGGGCTATATTTCAACAAGCTAGTTTGATCACACCCATATGGGCGAGGCCCGTGAAAATTGCTCCTTGTGCTTTATCTAAACAAAGCCATGGAACCTACTAATTCCTAGGCTCCTTTGGATTTACTTTGCATAGGTTTGTTCACCTCTCTTTGGTCAGGGTGAAAATATGTATCTGCTGGTAGATCACATTTGGAATCAGGAGTTTATGATGAGGATGCTTACAAAGCGGCAGCCTCCAAATGAAGCATTTCTATTCATAAAATGATGGCCAGTGAGAAGATGGGTTATCGTCAGAAAGCAAATCTGAGCAATACTTAACGCTATCCTTCCCCATCTAGTCCCCGTTCCTGATCAACATTTTATTTCCTAAGATTAATGTGTGAAGTTCAGAGGCATTCCTATAAATAGAAACTATGCTCAAGGCTAGCTTTTACAGCCTGCCAGCTCACATGACAAGGGGCACCTCTGGGTAAGAAGCAAAGGAGGGGAAGATGAGCAGGAAGCCTAAGATTAAAAGCTGGCGAGTTAGAAGACCTGCTAAAACGGCAAAGATGCACCACTGAATAAAACTCGGATTGTTATTCTGGTTGTAAAGTATTACATCAGAGGGATAATTAAAGAAAATGAAAGAACAGTAGAATACCAAGATCTTTTTCACAGTACAGGCTATAGGTGTGATCTAGAGGAATGCATGGCCTTTCATTGGGAACAAATAAGTTAGTTTAATTCACTATAATTTCATATTTATTCATTCCCTCCCAAGCATCCCTTTTTACTTTTTAAAATCTGTATGAACATTCATAGGGAATTCAAACGTGTTTCAATTCGCACAAAAATATGGAGCACTGGTTCAAAAATGCAGGCATTGTGGAAATAACCATAATATTTTCACTATAACCCGTAAGGAGAAATCATTTTGGTCAGGAATAAAGTGCAGAGGCCAATATCTGTATCTAATCAAAAGCAAGATCCCTTCCCAAACAGCAGCATTAAAAAGAGAGAAAGTGACAGAACCCAGTTAATCACATCCATTAAAACTATTTTCACCCTATTCTTCAAATCATGATTGAAGACAAGACGTTTCTTGTCCAAAACTCAGTTCTTACTGAGTGGTCAAGCTCCCCAGTAAAGACAGTACCATTTAGCTAACTAAGAGCATCTATGATGTGGAACAGATTCATCCACTGAATCGAAAAAGTATGTTTGCATATTATATGCAGGTTAAACACATCAGTAAAAGAGACAGAACATGATGAACAAAATCTCCATTCTTTCCATACAACTACCACACATTTTCCTTTTTCTAAGAATTAATAGGCAAGCCTTTTATGTTTATGTTTAAATATTGCTGCAGAGTTATTAAGAAAATTACTACTATACCTTAGAAAAGGAACCACGAACCATCGTTTTGACCTTATCTTCTCTAGGATAGACAGGTACTGACTACCTGTTAGACATGTTAGCTTAGTTCCAAGATCCAAGATTGTCTGTTTAACACTGACTGAGTCATTGAAGCTATTTTGCATAAGCAGCTAAATGAGCAGAAGCGCAAGTCATACTGGCGAAACATCTTTAAATGTTCTTCTGTACCCAACTGAGCAACCTTTCTATTCAATCCTAAAGCAAGTACAGTGGAAGTATATAGTTCAAACATTTTACATTAGTAATTTTTACCTGTTTATCTTGAGATCAGGGCAGAAGTGCTGGAAAGTAAATTTAAATGTCTATGGAGATTCTCAGTCATCCAGGTCACAGTTATCCCAAATATGCTTTTTCATGAGGCAACTGGACTTTCTTGTTTTTCTTTGAAGAATTACTGTTGTTGTTGTTGTTGTTGTTGTTGTTGTTAATTGCACAGTCAGCTAGTTGTTCAGACTGGATTTGGGATTTTTGTCTACCTATCGAGTCCTTACCAAGGACCTGGGATAGGCAGATGTGGGTGTTTGATGGTATTACAGATATCGTCGCAGGATGGAAGCAGTTCCTAGTAAGGCCACCTTTTGCAATTGACTAATGGCAAATTTGTCAATGCCAATGGTGTTCAAGTAGTACTCCAGTTGTTTTGGGATTGCACCCAAGACGCCTATTGGTACTACTTTTGCTTGCCTTTGCCACAGTCTTTCTATTTCTATTTGTAGGTCTTTTTATTGTTGTTGTTGTTGCTGCTGTTATTGTTGTTGTTCTTTTTGTTGTTCTTTTTGTTGTTGCTGTTGTTATTATTATTATTATTATTATTATTATTATTATTATTATTATTGAATCTCTTCTACCCTAAGAGTCTACCAACTTGATGACAGCTGTTCCCCATTGGTTGAAATGTAGTGCATAAGTTTCCCGTACCATTTCTTTGGAAAATGATTTTTTATTCCTACAGTTGTACTGGTGTGTGTGTGTGTGTGTGTGTGTGTGTGCGTGTGTGCACGCACGCACACACACACACACACACACTATACATGGAAATTCACATGTGTTTTGGAAGAGAGGATCTATGAGAATAAATAATCCATAGAGGTAGTTTTAAATCTTAAGCCATGGCCTTAGCTGCATATTTTTGCAACATCTTTTTGTAGAAAAGCAAAATAAAATTGCTGCAAATTAATTAATGGTAATGGGAGGGATGGAAGGAAGGAAGGAAGCAAGGAGGAATTTGTGTATGGAACTCAAAACTATCTGTACAGTCAGTTTGGGGGGAAAACATTTTATTAAAGAAGTTCTGATGAGTGAAATGCAAGGAAGAAGAAGCAAAAGCCAGGAAGGGAAACATTTGTCCAAACGTGCAGAAGAAATGACAATAAAGCGTGCTTCCAAGCAGAAGCTTTGGATGCATCGAATATGCTGTCATGTTAAGGAAAGCTACAGATCAGTTCCTCCTTTGAATCTTTGATAGTGCAAATGGCAAGACTGGAGGAGTGAGCACAGACCTAGATCTGTCCCCCAAACATAGCCTCTTTGAGGCTTTCTTAATCACAATATTTCAGAAAAGGTTAATCCCACTGTAAGGGAAAGCTACAGTCCTACCCAGGTGCTTCAGTGTAGAGGGCTTGGAAAAAGTACATGTGGAAATCTAGATGCCAAACATGACTGCAGTTTGGCTCTACCCCCAATACGTCTGCATTTTAAAACATATATATGTTGCTGCCTGATTTTTTAAAAAAGGAGGGCAATCACAATGGGGACAGGAGAGGACTAGGTGGGGAAGCTGAGTGCAATGTAGCATGGACGCACACAGAGACGGACTCTCAGCTGGGTGAGAAGACTGCTTTATTGAGGTCAGGAACAAAGCTAGGGAAAAGGGGGTTACCTGGTGTACCTTTATACCTGCCCAGGTGAATACCACCCAATGGATTCAAACCTGGGCTTCCTGCCAGTGCAGGTGGCCAATAGATTTAAACCCTGGCTTCCCGTCAGAGCTGGCTATAGCCTGGGGCTGTCAAACCCGTTTGAACCAGGCTTTCCCGCCAAATGCGGTTATAGCCTGGAGCTGTCCAGCCCCACACCTCCTGCTGTGCTGACAGCCGTGTATGCTTTTAGTCGCATACACTACACTGAGAAAGAGTATTAGAAGGACACAAACCAGGATTATGGAGAGAGTGCAGAATAGCAACACTAGAGATGGTAGACTACTGACTCACAAGCAGATGCAGTAGACGAAGCCAAACATATTTTCTATAGTCCATTCTTCCTTCTTGCAGAATATGCCATCCATCTTGTCACTTAGTCAAAAGTATGGACGCTTCCTATCTCTGAAAATGCTATAGTTGAAATGAAGGGGAAACGAGAAATGGCTCCTATCAGGGATACTTAGTGCTGATCCAAACATTATCAGTGCCCTGTGAAATGCTGCAGAAAAGTCACACCATGCCATAGTGGTATCTAGAAACTGCTTACTGTGTGAATTCATCCAACTATGTAGGACAATGGTAAACTACTGTTGGATTTCCCTGGAGCCCAAGTCCTACATTTGGGCAAACTGGAAATACTGAACAAGAGGCCTTCAATCCTGACTATTTTGATGTACCAAAGAAGGATACATTAACTGTGATACAATGCTAGTGGTGATGACTCAGCTGATCCCTTATGGCAGTTGCTAATGGGATAAGAAATTCAGCTTGTGCCCATTTCTTGTGCTACTTCCAATAACAGATTGTCTGTCTGTCTGTCTGTCTGTCTGTCTGTCTGTCTCTCTCTGTGTGTGTGTGTGTGTGTGTGTGTGTTTGTGTGTGTGTGTGTGTGTGTGTGTGTGTGTGTGTGTGTGTGTAAAGTGGTGTGGACATGATCACCAAGCAACCTGATAACAACCTTGCAGAAAGCATCAGTATGGCAAGCTATTGCCAAGATGTTTGGTTGCCTATCTCATCTCCTGGAGCACAGATTGAAGATCTGCTCACCTGATTTCCTCTATTCCAGGCATAGCAGAATCCCTTCATGTTCTTTGTATCTCCCTAGCATTCCTATTATATGCCACAGAGAGTTAAAATAAAATTAAACTTGCAAAGAACCCTTTTTTGAGTTCCACTCCAAAAGTCTCAAGCATGACCCACTTCTGAGCTTCTAGGAGTCCTTCCAAGAGCATTTTCCGGTTTGGAGCAGCACAAAAGCAGCAAACTTAAAAGATCACTGGATAAATCTCAGACCCGTCATCAGGTATTTGAAGATCAGTGAACAGATTCAGAAAATAAAGTGCCTTCAGAGGCCCTTTATACTATTTTCTGTTGTTTCAGTTATGTCTCCACACATTTTAAATAAATAGCTCACGAGGGATTGTATTTCTGAGAACAAGCAATATTCCATTACTGGGGATAAGGCATGAAGATTAATATGTGGACTTGCTTAAAAAAAAGCTTTCCAAACTGAATACAATCTAACAGCAGAGTTGTTAAATGGAAAATATGATCCTTTCCTAACTAACATTGTGCAGAGAAATTGTGAGACCATGTCCTCAATAGGTAGGTGTATTCTTGGTACTAACAAGGCAGTCAGTGTCTGCAACAACAATCCAACAAGTTTGGACCCTTGGTTTCTTTTGGCCATCACAACAGAAGGAATAGACATCTGAAAACTGCCAATCCACCAGTCCCTGGAAACCCACCACCATGAAATAACAAGTGGGAAATTAGTGATGCTATTTTAAGACAGCTGTCGTTCAGGAGTAATCAGTCCTGAATTGTTCAAGGACTGAAAGAGCTCTATACCCAGCAAATTCTATGCCAATTTTGATCCACCCATAAAATACCATTTTAGAATTGACCAGAAAGGATAGGTGTATAGTTATGGACATCAGTAAGTGGAGAGAAAATGGAGAGAGTTCAGCCTTAGTCTTTCAAATGGCCATCTGATTGGTTAAGGGTTGTTCTACCCAACATCAATGAAATTATCCAGTTCCCACAATATGTATAACACAATCTGCCATTGACTCAGCAAATTCTTCTTTCAAATAATTCTAGCAGATCAACAGATCATCTGTGGGAATACAGAGTCTCTGCTCATTCCTTCCAAAAAGTGTCTGGTAGCTCATGAGTCAGCAGGACAGTACTAACAAAACTTCATGAATCACGACTGGATCCAACTTTCTCAAATTGCACAATCACAGAATATACAGATGAGGAGAGATCTTAGAGATCATTTAGCCAGTGTTTTTCAAACCTAGCAACTTTAAAATGTATGGACTCCAGCTCCTAGAATTCCCCAGCTCCCTGTTAGAACAGGGGAGCTCTCCTGCTTTACCAAGCAGCCTTTTCCCTACCTTATGATCCATGGGGTGGTGGAAGCTGCTTTATAAAACAGCAGAGGTCCCCTGCACCATTCATGAATCAGCTCTCTTCCTATCAGTTTGCAGCAGATGGCTAAACCCACACCTCTAGTCATCTGTCAGAACTCATCTCCTCTCCAGACCTAGAGAACGGTGGATGTTTCCTAATATGGATGCTGATATCAGTTGATATTCTTAAGAAATGTTGTGATGTGCTGAAAATAAGTTATGAACGTTCAACACTTTTTCAATATTTCCAAAGTAAGAATTCTAATTTTTAACAATGTATCTGTTTATAGCAAGGGAAAAAAAACTATAAGATAAAACATGGAAAATTATTTGGTATTTCTACATAGTGCAAATCGAAGGAAAAAATAACTGGATAAAACTGGGACAAAACTATTAAGTGATGTACCACTTCATGCAATAATGCCGCCAGATTTTGCAATAAGAACACTGAACTCTTATGAGGGTTGCTGTCTTGTTTGATTGGTGCCTAGCACCTTAAAACATTTCTAATGCCTAGCATATAAAATTAACAATTAGGAAATAATAATGAAAACTTGAAATTAAGGAATCTCATTGTGTTAAAACAAACACAATGTTCCCAATTTACTATATTAATTGAAAATTGAAACAGATGTTGGTGGAAACAGGTGGGAACTGGAGATGCAATCATATGGAAGATTTGTTCACAGCTTTGTTCTAAGTTTAAAAGGTTTAGAATTACAAACCTAAACTGATATTGCCATTACCACCATTATTGCAGAATTAGGCAAGTAGATCAGTGACTTACAAAGTAGCATCTAGCATCATTCATTGTACAGAGATGCATAGGTTAGTCTGTTTCTAGTCCCTGCCAATTTCACAAATAGCCATCAATATACTCAATCATATTTCCATATTTTTAAATCTTGCATTTGAAAGATTTAAATTTACATTCATAATTTTAATCCGTACTATGGAAAATTTTATCTTATAAAATACGACTTTCTAAATGTAGATGACCTCACAGTACTCAATTATAAATACATTTTCACTAAACAACACATACAGTGTGAGTTTTAATACTTAGGGGAAAGCGAGGCTCAGAAATGTTAGTATTTCTTAGCTGCCCTCCTTTGGATTTTTGCAGCAAAGAACTCCAGTCTTTCTATAAGAAGAGATGTAAAGTCCGTTTGGTAGCAGTTAAGGGAGCAGCTGAAGATTGGGAAATTGGGAGCTTTAGTCCCACCTTAGGCACGTAGCCTGCTGAACGACCTTGGGTCAATCACTCTATCTCAGCCCTAAGAAGCAGGTATCGGCCAACCACTTCCCAAAAAAATCTTTTCTAAGATAACTGCTGAGCCTAGTCCAGGCAGCCACCAGGAATCAAAAACTGACTTGAAGGTACAAAAACAGCCTCTCCTGGTTTCCTGCAAAGGCTTCCAACAGGTAAGTTGAAGCACAGCTTACTTTGAGGGTGAACTGACAGGAAGAACAGCAAAACCTTTCCATCTGCTTCCAGGCAGACAGAGTTGCTAGATTAGCTCAAACCCTAGGAAATTAGTAGCTGGCCACAAAGTTTATGCTTGAGATATGTAGTTCATATGCATTTTAGTAAAGAATAACTATTGGCTGAAGGCCCTAAAGCCTTTACCTCTTTTCTTCCCCCCCACCCATTCCCTGGAAGTTCTCTTTTTTTCCCCTTTCTATTACTGTATCCAAATGTTATTTATTGTACTTTGGCTTTGTGAGACATCTTTTGTCTCCCTTGCAAAAAAAAAAGTTAAAATAAGTAATGGATAAAAGTAACTTTCCTTGGCAACGGCACTTTTATCTAAAGAAACATGCATAGTTGGCAGAATTGTAAAATACTCAGCTGAAACTAAAGTACCACAAGATTATTCAGATAACACCTTCATACTTATTTCTCTCTTGGGAAGGATTTTAAACAGTTGAGGAAACTATATTAGAGCAGTGGGGAAATTGTGGGTCGCAGGCCACCACAAAAATACTTTTTGGCACTTTCAACGCTTTCACAATCTTGCTGCTGAAACCTAAGGACAAACCATGGCAATTTTCAATGGTGGGATTTTTTTTTTTAATATTTAACATCTGACCATGGTACAGTGGTTAAGGTCCAGAACAAAGAAACCTGAATTCGTGTCTACCCTGAAAACTTAGCAAATGACTTTGGGCTGGTCCACCCTCAGCCTAATCTAAGTCAACAATCTTTCCTTATTGTGGGGGAAAATTGGACGAAGGAGCACTACGTATCGCACTTGAGCCTCTAGCAAATCAGTCAATCGATCGATCAAGATTGTATTAATCCTATCCTCCCCAAAAATGTTTAGAGTGGTCCTATTCCTTCCAGTGATATCAAAGAATAGAATAGAATAGAATAGAATAGAATAGAATAGAATAGAATAGAATAGAATAGAATAGAATAGAATAGAATAGAATAGAATAGAATAGAATCTGGAAGGGACCCTGGGGTCTTCTAGTCCAGCCCCTTGCTCAAGCAGGAGAAACTACACCACCTCGGTCAGGTGATTACCCCAGAGCCCTCCTCCTGTGGCTCTTGGAGGTACAAAGGGGAGACAAACTCCAAATGGATCTTGACAAGAGGAAAGGCAACGCCCCACCTCTGCATTTGAAGACCATGACATGCAAATCCTGCTATCTACAGATGCCTCGAGTTCCTCTCAAAAGAATGGAAGGCTTCCAAATGGGACAGGATTGTTGAATACATTTTGAAATGGAGTAATATACATTTCATATCAATAAAGGAGAATATTTGTAGCTCAGGGTTGAAATGAGAGGTCCTTGGTGCTCTTTGAGCTTGCTTGTTTTCTGGCAGGTGTTTCATTACCCAAATTAGTAATATCATCAGTACTAGGCTAGCACTGATGATGTTACTAGTTTGGGTAATGAAACATCTGCAGGAAAGAACCAAACTCAGAGAAAATAAAGAACCACCACCACCCCCTCCGTATTTCACATTCAAAGAGAAGAGTTTTTTAAGGCCATTCAGTCCAGAGTCTAATTATGTAACTGAATTTCTGGCCAGGCTCCTAGGGTTCATTCAAGAGTTCCCAAACTCACTCATCACTATGGAGTCCACATCCCAAAAGCCACAAGAAAAAGAAATATTACTTGGTGTTATTTGAAACACCTTTTCTGCTGACTGGAGCACACTTCCTACTAGACGGAAAAGATTTAAAAGGGGGTTTGTCACAATATGCGGCTAAATATTTATTTACTTTACTTATTAAGGTAACCCTAGAGATTCTCCAGTTTTCAATCAAAAATAGTTGCTCGATCAATACTACTATTAAAGTCCAGTATTAGGTGACAGTCAACTCGGGGCCTACAGGAAGGAGAAAGAAGAAATGGTGGCAACCATCATCAACATCATATTTTTAAAATATGGTACCGGAACTATTTTAATTCTCAGTGAGATGCAAAGATCTCTTGCTCTTGGAGACAAAAAACAAAAAGAGATGTGAACTAGACAGACGTAATTTTAATAAAGTTGGAAATAAATTGAAATATATACTTTGTTTAAAAAAATCCCAAGCCTAGGGAAAACAGGTATAATTATGCATGGATGGACATGCCACCTAAAGGAACTTAGTTTTAGACATACAGATAGTCCTTGACTTACAAGAGTTCATTTAGTGCAGGCATGTCAAACTCGCGACGTCACGTGACGTTGCATGACGTATCAGAACTTTTTCCCATTGCCAAAAATGGGATGGGCGCGGTTTCTCCGTGACGCTCCGGCCCACGGGCCGGCAGTTTGACACCCCTGATTTAGTGACTGTTCAAAGTTACAACAGCATTGAAAAAATTGATTTATGACCACTATTCACACTTATGATTGCTGCGGCACCCCCTTGGTCATGTGATCAAAATTCAGATGCTTGACAACTGGTTCATATTGATGACAAGTTGCAATGTTCTAGGGTCATATAATCACCTTTTCTGACCTTCTGGCAAGCAACGCCAATGGGGAAGCCAGATTCACTTAACAACCATGTTACTAACTTAACAACTGCAATGATTCACTTAACAATTGTGGCAAGAAAGGTTGTGAAACGGGGCAAAACTCACTTAAGAAATGTAACCCTTAGCAACATAAATTTTGGGCTCAACTGTGGTCATAAGTTGTGCATGGACATGTAAGAGTTAAAACATGAAAGGCTTGCCTGCAGTAACATAATAACCTGTATATAAGTACTTTTTGAATTTCTTGCTTATGTCTCTAATTTTTGCACCTTGTTTTATTGCCCATTTGAACAGTAAGGAACAAAACCACCTAGTGAATCTGTGACTCTTGTGGTCCTAAAAAGAAAATAAATCCCACGTTAATGTTACAGAGAGCTCCGGGCTCCTCAGCCCCATAACAGATCCTGTCTCTTTTTCACTTTTACAGTCTTATGTTTACCGTACTTCTTGCATTCCATGTGAAACTAGGCAATGTCCTAGCTAGTATCAGTGCAAGAAGATTCAGAGTTAAGGCTTCAGTTAATGTCAGTAACACTTGTAGTTTTACTATTGCATTAATTAATAGGAGGTGGAGAGGTCTTAATGAAGCAGAAGGCAATGCAGCAAAGGCCTTTTTACAAACCAGATCAAAGAACTCCTCCTGGGTGCCGCACAGATGGCTTTAAAGAATCTGTTCCAAGGACAATAGAAATAAGAACTCTAATAACCTTCTGATTCTGGAGAACTGCCAGCTCTAGAAAGCGGTCAGTCAATGACCATTAAAGGGGATGCCTTTTTGGTTTCTTTTCCACTCTAATTACCCTTCGCTGGTTGCTGCACCTGGCAGCAGAACATCAAGTGCTCTCCAAGGATCACCATGTCGAAGTGGTTTACGCTCAAAGAGCGATCGCTGCCACCTCTGATTTTTTTTTCCTTTTTCCCAGCACTGAAATACAATAGCCTTTCTGATGGAAAGATATGGCACAGCAATCACACAGCACCAGCCCCGAGGTTTCTTGGCACGCATGTACGCACACCTCAATCTCCAGAGACTTCTGCCAACTCTCCATACAATACTCATTTCTAGATAGCATTCAACCCTCTCTCCTGTGCCCACCCACCCTCTTCCTGGTTCTTCTGGTTTCGCGTAGTGACTTACACTAGCTTTTGTCAAGACAATTGCTTTACCGCAAACAAGCAGGCAAAGCACTGTGGCTTATTCATGGAGCACACACTTCCCATATAAAAGAGAAAGTGACAGCTTGAACTCCTACCTTATTCAGGAGAATGCTGGAGAAAATGTTAGACTTGAACCCTGGAAAACTGTTGCCTGTCAATGAAAAGAGGATTAGGTGGTGGCTCAGTGGGTTAGGATGCTGAGCTTGTCGATCAGAAGTTCGGCAGTTTGGCGGGTCGAATCCCGAGTGCCGCATAACAGAGTGAGCGCCTGTTACTCATCCCAGCTTCTGCCAACCTAGCAGTTCAAAAGCATGTAAAAATGCAAGTAGAAAAATAGGGACCACTACGGTGGGAAGGTAACAGTGTTCCGTGCGCCTTTGGCGTCTAGTCATGCCGGCCACATGACCACAGAGACGTCCTCGGACAAGCGCTGGCTCTTCGGCTTTGAAACGGAGATGAGCACTGGCCCCTAGAGTCGGAAACGACTAGCACGCATGTGCGGGGGAACCTTTACCTTTACCTTTTTAAAGATGTTTTAAAATGACTACAGTATATCTCCAGCCAACCAGGCCAGTGGTCAGATTATGGGAGTTGTCACCCAAAACTAACTTGCCTATTGCCAGTGTCCTTGGGACGGATCCTTCAGCATAAGCCATACAGCTTTATGATGCTGGGAATCGTGCAGGTAATCCTCGATTTACAACAGTTCATTTAGTGACTGTTCAAAATTACAATGGCACTGAAAAAAGTGACTTACGATTGACTTTCACACAAGCATCACCATGGTCACCTGATCCAAACTCAGATGCTTGGCAACTAACTCATATTTATGACAGTTTCAGTGTAAGTGGTCATGTGATCTGCTTTTGTGAGCTTCTGACAAGCAAAGTCAATGGGGAGCCCAGATTCACTTCACAACCGTGTTCCTAACTTAACAACGACAGTGATGCGCTGTGGCAAGCAAGGTCGTAAAACGGGGCAAAACTCACTCAACAAATGTCTCATTTAACAACAGAAATTTGGGGCTCAACTGTGGTTGTAAGTCAAGGATTACCTGTAGTTCAGCAACATCTAGTTTGCCACAGATTATATATTCCCAATACAGACAGTAATAAACTAAGGTAAAAAGGTAAAGGTTCCCCCGCACATGCGTGCTAGTCGTTTCTGACTCTAGGGGCCGGTGCTCATCTCCGTTTCAAAGCCAAAGAGCCAGTGCTTGTCCGAGGACGTCTCCGTGGTCATGTGGCCACCATGACTAGATGCCAGAGGCGCACGGAACGCTGTTACCTTCCCACCGCAGTGGTCCCTATTTTTCTACTTGCATTTTTACGTGCTTTCGAACTGCTAGGTTGGCAGAAGCTGGGACAAGTAACAGGCGCTCACTCTGCTATGCGGCACTCGGGATTCAACCCGCCAAACTGCCAACCTTCTGATCGACAAGCTCAGTGTCCTAACCCACTGAGCCACCGCGTCCCTTAGAAAATAAACTAGATGAGTTCAAATTATGAGTAAAATGCAACATTCTGGTGTTCCTAAATCACTTCCAGAAGAAAAATGCAGAGGAGGTGCCTTTTCCTGGTTCTAACCTCTAATTCTGTGTAGCATTAACTGAAAGGCACAGGGGACAGTTTTGTGTTTATTTTTTCCCTCAGGCTAGTTGTACTCTTCAAAGAATTCTAGAACTAAAACCACTTTGGCATGCTACAGTGCAAGTTAGTGGGCTCACGGCAATTATTAGTCATACCAAAGCACTTGCTTGCTTGACACCATAAATACAACAGTCATGGATCATAGCACTTGTCAACCTTTCAAATTTGTGTTAAAGAGAGATGAAGCAATCATTTGTTGCAATGAAATAAATAGAGAATTCCATGTAAGTTCACGTTACACAACAGTCTCCACCATCCATCTGATAGCGTTGTATGAATTGACTATGAGGCAGATTAACTTTGAAGGATTTCTTCCATTTGCTTCCCACTTTTGGTGGTAGTCATACAGAAAGAATATCGCCCATTTCCCTTAGCTGAAAAAGTAGAATAATTTTAATTTAATTTAATTTAATAATATTTATATACCGCCCTTCTCCCTGAGGACTCAGGGCGGTTCACAGGGCAGAATAAAATACTAAATACAAACATTAAAACAAGATTAAATAATTGCCCATATTAAAACAGTTGGAATAAAATTCTAAAACACCTAGTTAAAATTAAAGCACAAAATTAAAAAACCCCACCAATCCCCATCAGGCTAGGCCGGCTTGAACAAACAGAAACGTCTTGAGATCGCGACGAAAGGAGCGAAGATCGGGCGCCATCCGGAGCTCTACCGGTAGCTTGTTCCACAGCTCCGGAGCGCCCACAGAGAAGGATCTCCCCCTGGGGGCCACCAATCGACATTCTCTGATCGGTGGCACCCTGAGGAGGCCCTCTCTGTGGGAACGCACAGGGCGCAGGGAGCTTGATGCCGGCAGCAGATGTTCCCTAAGGTACTCCGGCCCCATGCCATGAAGGGCTTTAAACACTGTTACCAGTACCTTGAATCTCACCCGGAATAATAATAATAATAATAATAATAATAATAATAATAATAATAATAATAATAATAATAATAATAATAATAATAATAATAATAATAATTTTATTTATATACCGCCCTTTTCCTGAAGGACTCAGGGCGGTGAACAGGGCAGATATATAAAAAATACAAAAATACAAAAGTTAAAAGATAATTAAACATATGCCCAACTAAAAACAGTAAATACATATATTAAAAATGACAATAAAAACCCAACCCATGCCCCATCAGGCCAGGCCGGCTTGTTCAAATAAGAGTGTCTTCAGATCGCGACGGAAGGAGCGAAGGTCGGGCACCATCCGGAGCTCAACCGGCAACCGATTCCATAGCTCCAGGGCGCCCACAGAGAAGGACCTCCCCCTGGGGGCCACCAATCGACATTCTCTGATCGGTGGCACCCTGAGGAGGCCCTCTCTGTGGGAGCGCACAGGGCGGAGGGAAGTTGATGCTGGCAGCAGGTGCTCCCATTATGGTCTCTATGATTGCATATTTGAGAACACAGATCTAGCTTGTAAACATTGTCAAAGTACACATGTTGTACTTTGACAATAAAGGTTTATTATTTATATGTTTTTGTGATTCAGAATGAATCTGGGCTCTCATAAGGAGAATATGGCTGACCAACTCTATACATTATTTGATGTTAGGAAGTACAGATTGCCTTGTCAAAGAAGAAGGGGTAAAGAAACTTGTATCAAAAACACAGTGACTTGCACTTTCACAAAAGATTCATTTCTGAAAATAATTAACAATTATACATTCCCTATCAATGAGTTTCTCAAAATTTTCTTTTCTTCTCAGCATTGAAAAATTGCTCAAAGTCTCAGAAAACCTACATACATATATACCCATTATATTGTCTCCGATTAGGTAGACACCATTATGTAGAGTGCAGAGAAGGAATAAGAAATACAGATAGTCCTCAACTTATGTCCTCAATTGAGCCCAAACTTTCTGTTGCTAAGCAAGATATTTGTTAAATGAATTTGCCCGATTTTATGACCTCTCTTGCCACAGTTGTTAAGTGAATCACTGCAGTTGTTAAGTTAATAATGCAGTTGTTAAGTGAATTTGGCTTCCCCATTGACTTTGCTTGTCAAAAGGTATCAAAAGGTAATCACATGATCCTAGGATACTGCAATCATCATAAATATGAAAGTTGCCAAGCATCTGAATTTTGATC
The DNA here is from genome assembly GCF_947247035.1 of Vipera ursinii. NCBI lineage: Eukaryota > Metazoa > Chordata > Lepidosauria > Squamata > Viperidae > Vipera > Vipera ursinii. The sequence continues at coordinate 295,363,371 of NC_139512.1, forward strand.
ACGGGACCATGGCGATGCTGCAATGGTCGTGTGAAAATCACTCATAGTCACTTTTTCAGTGCCATTGTAACTTTGGTCACTAAATGATCTATTGTAAGTCAAGGACTACATGTAAATTCAAATCATGTGATAAGAAAAGGACACATCACTAAAGGAATGGTAAGAAGACCATATATTAAAAAATGTGAAAAAAGGAGAACTGAGAAGATCATTAATGTGATTTTTTTTGGTGCATTCTACAAACCAGGTACATGCATAATATGACATATTATGAAAATCAGAGGCTAGTTCCTAGCCACATCATTGCAAAAGATTCTTTTAATTGTAATTTGTACAAAGAAATGGCATATCTGCTAACATTTCAGAATCAGAAATAGGGATATAACTTGTGCAAAAAAAAAGGTTGATCCTTCTCCAATCCAAATGGATTTTAAGGGCTATTTATGCAATACTTTGAAGAAATGTTCTGCTTTAATGAGGACACAGTACACATAAGCCTGAAAAGTTTTAGGTCAGTGTATGTACTACCGGCTCCAACATATGCCAGCAAAACATGGACACTAACCTCACAATTGATACAAAAGCTAAGAGTGGTGCAAAAAGCCATGGAAAGAGACATGCTTGTCATCACAAGACAAGATATCTTTCAGTTTATTATTGCTGCCATAGACCAGACATGTCAAACACAAGGCCCGGGGGCCAGATCCGACCCGCAAAGTGGTTTCATGTGGCCCGCGAAGCCATCCTGGAAACAGTGAGGGAACGGCCCCCACTGCCTTGGCCCTGGCCCAGAGACCCTCCTTCTGCCAGAGACCCTCAGATCTGTCCCACTCCTGCCCAGGCCCCCATAGGCACCCTTGATGCGAATGATGTAGAGCTGGCCATGCCCACCCAGTAGGCCATACGCACTCTAGCCACGCCCACCCAGTAGGCCACGCCCACCCTGGCCATACCCACCCGGCCCCCTGAGGGCAACCGCAATGCTGATGCGGCCCTCAATGAAATTGAGTTTGACACCCCTGCCATAGACTAACACATAAAATTAAACACATTCAAATAAAACAGAACTAAACAGAACCGAACACAAGAAGGCGTAGCAAAATAGTACAATTAATGATGTCATCGATGGGTGTCCAAAGTCTGCCTAGCTTTATAGACAGTATAACAAAACCTATCTACCTTCAGAGAGACTGAGTCATTGTAACCTGACAATGAAACTACATTGAGTATGGTCTAATACTGAATAATCCTAGAGGAGATCAACCCTGACTGCTCTTTAGAAGGCCAGATCCTGAAGCTAAAACTCAAATACTTTGGCCACCTAATGAGAAGGAAGGACTCCCTGGAGAAGAGCCTAATGCTGGGGAAGATCGAGGGCAATAGAAGAAGGGGACGACAGAGAATGAGATGGCTGGATGGAGTCACTGAAGCAGTAGGCGTGAGCCTAAATGGACTCCAGAAGATGGTAGAGGACAGGAAGGCCTGGAGGAACGTTGTCCAGGGGGTCGCAATGGGTCGGACATGACTTCGCAACTAACAACAACAAAATACTAAATAAAGACACGTAATAAAATTAATTATAAAAGATTGTTAAAAAGATCTAAAATATTTATTTATGTTTCTGGCGAATCCCCAGTGCTACTGCGGAGAATCTAGCCACCTGCACCATGATCACTGCCTGCTCATCCTTAAGCAGCCACTTTAAATACTTTCTGAATGACCAGGGTACCTACTGATTATGGGGAGGATATGGTTTTTCTGAATAGCTCTACAGAAGGAACATCGAAAGATAATGTATCCAATGGTCTGCACCTCTTCTGAGCCACAGGAGCAGAGTCTTTCACAATGCTGTCTTTACAAGACAAGATAGAAAGACCTGGACATGGATTAGAGAACAAACAAAGTATACTATATCATCCAAAGAGTAAAAGAAATGAAATGGAAATGGGCTGGTTCACGCAGCAAGAAGAACTGATAGCAGGTGGACCAAGGCAATCATAGAATGGATCCCACTTGATAAAAGGCATCCATGAAAGAGACCTAAAACAAGATAGATCAATGACATCAGCAAGCATTGTGGGCCCAATTGGCAAAAAAAAACAACCAAAAGCTCAGGACCATATAGGTTGAAAACATGTGGAAAAGGCCTTCATCCTGCAGTGGATATAGACAATGGCAAGAATGATGATGACACATATGTTACCTCTTCAAAGCTACTTTGCAATGAATAATGTAGTGGTCACAGTCTCTTTTTTTTTATTAAAAAGTTTTAACATACAATTTTTCTTTAAAAATCACAGTCTCTTTATGTCAGTCCCAACCACTTGTCCAGCAGCTCCAGTATCAGAAAGCAGCTTCTGCACATGGACCATGTGTGCCCAGAATCCTCCTTTTGACTCTTCATCATCTATTGGATGTGCTGGAAGAGACTTCTGTTCATCCAGAATAAATGCACAGAAACCTCCTGTGGCTACTGAATGTTGGTCAATCTTTCAAGGCAATAAAATGCCTTGCAACATTATCATGTCTTCACAAAGGTGAGTTGCATAAAGTCAGGTGTGCATGTTGTGTAGTGGGTCCGACGCAAGGAAGAGACACCAGCCGGAGTACGAGTTCAGCTCTTTATTGTGGGGGGGGGTTCGTACTGAAGAACAAGGGCTACCTGGCCTCCTTATATACCTCGCCAGGTAGGCGGCTAGCCAATGGGGTTGGCCCTAGGTTTCCCGCCAAAACTGGGTTTCCCGCCAAAACCGTCCAGACCAACGCCCCCTGGTGGCTGCTGCTATGCAGAGGCTGTACCTGGATACATAACAGTGCAAATCATCCTTACTGAAGTAAAGCTTAGTTTGCTTGCACATCCCTAGTATTACATCTCTCAAGCCTTAAAGCAAAATATCCAACTAATTTCTTGGGGTCACTTGCATTTTGCTTTGATTATAGCCGTTTGCAGCCTAAAGCTTGGAAGACCATATTCTAATTTAAAGTGGTAGTAACAAACAAACCAAAAAAGACTTTTAAATTAGCCTTCAAGTGGGCTTTGATCTGAGGAGAAGGTATTCTTCATTTTGGTCCACTTGAATTAATCCTGTCAGAGGTTGGCTAGAGACCCCTTGTGGGAATATGCACTGTTACAGCCATTAATTAGCTGCTCTTCTACATGCTTAACCCAAATGGGTCAGGCTAGATTCAATGTGGCTGATTCCCAGATAAGCAGGTATAACATTCCTGCCTCCTTACAAAGAATTAAACAACAAACTTACCACTCAAATAAAGTAGCAGCAAATTCTTTCAATTCCCACCCCTTTTTTTGGGGGGGTGTCATTTTTTCCCCCTAGCCCATAGAAACCCATCTATGGAATTACCTTTTTTCCTATAGAAAACATTGATAGATTTCAATAGATTTTGGTTTATTTTGCACAGTTCTACACATAGAGCCTATTCTGATTGAGTCCAATTAAGTTCAGTGAAGTTTGTTCTCTGGTGATAGAATAGTAGGAGTGTAGCCTTCTTAAACATAATTGAAAAAGGCAAAAACTGACTGAATTTGCAGATTTTAGCCATCTTCAGGTGGAGGAGGAAGAGCAGGAAGAGGAAGATGTTGTTTTATTCTCCTTTCTCACTGATTATATCCTTCTCACTATATTGTCTGGCCATATAGGAATAAAAGATGATCAGCAAAATAAAATCTGATTCTAGTTATGTAAATAAGCAGCAAAAGCCCCTTCCATGGCCATTTCATGACCTTTCTACAACACCCCTTAAATCAGGGGTGGGCAGCTAGGGTCCCTTTATGGCCATGTGGACTTCAAGTCCCAGAATTCCTGAGTCAGCATGGCTGGCTCAGGAATTTTGGGAGTTGAAGTCCACAGGTCATAAAGTAGTCCTAGTTGCCCACCCCTACCTTAAATGAAGCTCAGAAGCTGTTAACATTCCAGGGCAGACCAAATTTGTTACTGTCTGACTCTCTCTCCCCATCTCTCCTTGAACTAAAAAAAAAATGGTGTTCCTTCCCGTTTCCGGTGACTTTTCCAGGCTTATCCATTTTGTCCATGGCAGTGGGGGCAGCACATTTCCTCCTAGATCCAACTGAACCATTAGAACATCATCAGAGTTGGAAGGGACATTTGAGGTCTTCTAGTCCAACTCCCAGCTGAAACTGGAGACCCTATACAATTTCAGACAAATGGCTGTCCAGTCTCTTCTTAAAAGCCTCCAGTGATGGGTCATCTACAAGTTCTGAAGTTCCACTGGTTGATTTGTTTTGTTAGGAAAGTTCTCCTTAATTCCAAGTTGCTTCTCTCCTTGTCAGTTTCCATCCATTGCTTCTTGTCTTGCTTTCTGATGCTTTGAAGAATAGGTTGACCCCCCACCCCCCTCTTCTTTGTGGCATCCTTTCAAATATTGGAACACTGCTATCATTTCACCCCCAGTTCTTCTTTTCACTAGACTGGCCATACCCATACACAGCTTCGTACGTTTCCTGGACCTACTCCTGCAATATTTCAATCTTTCTCTGCTCAATAGCAGCCAAGGGGGGAAAAAAAGTAGGGGCATCTTCCTTCTCCTAGGGATTACTTTACCTCTCTGCTCACTCTCATCTACAATGGTAAGAAAAATCACATGAGTGATAGGGCTGCTTACAAAGCTGGTGAAGGCCCTGGAATAAAAACACAACCACACAAGCTGCAAAAATAGGATGCCCAAGGAGGGAGAGGGGTGACGTCTTTGCTTGGGGTGGTTATTTTTAAACTGTTTATCAAGGACCTGCTAGTCTTGGCATGGGAGGCTGGAAGCTATTTGGAGGGCAGGTGATGCAGCAACAGTCCATAAAGGTTAGCTGGCATTGGCCATCTCTCTTTGCTCTTTCTGACCATTGACCAATCATCTTTGAGCATCTGAACAAGTGAGTCTGTGACCTTCTTCCTTCACTGTATTTATTTTTGTATATTTGTACACAGAGACAGTGAGAACATATATAGAAAACAATGTTTGCATCATACCACATTCTCCGAGAAAGTAAATTTCCTTGGACTTGTACTAAAAAGCAAAGTGGGGAAGAAGAAGAAGAAAAAAGCAGCTCACAAAACTGACAGGCGATTTTCAAGTATGACTTCTGAGATGAGAAAGAGGAAAACCTGCAGGGGTGTGTGGACATAGAAGATTTTTCAGACTGAAATAAAATGTCTTTGCTGCCCATTTAAACTGTATGCATTTCAAAATATAATCTCTTTTGTACCTGTTGGACTCACTTGTAAATAGATTTTTAGCAGGTGGCAAAAAATCCATCTGGACCAGCCTTACTATGAATGAGACAGTCGCCTCTAGTTGACAGATAGCAGGAGAAGCAGCTAGAAACCAGACAAGCATCAGTGGGGATTGCTCTATTACCCTAAAAGGTCATCCTTTGTCCTCAAATGTAATGGAGGATCCTGTGACATCACCAATATTAAATATAGGTTCAGTGCTCTATTACCCTAAGGCAGGGGTCTTCAAACTTGGCCCTTTTATGACTTGTGGTTTTCAACTCCCAGAATTCCTCAGCCAGCCTGCCTGGCTGAGGAATTCTGGGAGTTGAAGTCCACAAGTCATAAAAAGGCCAAGTTTGAAGACCCCTGACCTAAGGTCATTCTTTGTCTCAAATGTAATGGAGGATCCGGTGACATCACCAATATTAAAAAGAGGTTCAGTTCCTTTCTAGTCAACAGGCAGCAGGCAGGAAGAGATGCCTTAACCTCAGGAAACAAAGTGGATTTGCCCAGAAAGTGATTTTAAAAAAATCTTTAAATACTCTTAAATCATCATCATCATCATTTTATTTCTGATCTGGACCAGAAATTCTAAGAAACTTAGACTTGCTTGATCTGGATATTCCACCTATATGCCATTAAGTGCCTGGACTCCTTTATGGTCATTGTAAGATATGACCAACACCTGACTAAAACCTTCCACTTGCATTGCTTGTTTGAGTAATAATCTATGTATATGCCTGTCTAATTCTTTTCTATGCCTCTGGAAAGATACTTTTGGGTTAAAATCAAATAAAAAAAAATAACTGAAACAAAATGAAAAATATAATGCATTCAAGGTCAGCCACTATCAGTGTTTTAATTTTTACAGAATTGGTTTATCTAACACTCTTTTGGGGCCATTCCTCAGATTTTCTTTAGCCCAAGTTTCAAAATAGTTGTGTCCTGGGGCACACTAAAACAAATTTCTAAGAATACTTGAAAGAGGTTAATTTAAAAAATCTCTGTATGTGAGCAATGTTTTGTGCAAAGGTTACACAAACACACACACACACACACACACACACACAGAGAGAGAGAGAGAGAGAGAGAGAGAGAGAGAGAGAGAGAGAGAGAGAGAGAGAGAGAGAGCCTCCGAGGGCCTTTGTTAGGTTGCCAATACCATTACATTGGCAGAATGGGCATGGTAGAAAGTTTCAGACTTATTTTCTATGGGTTGTTTTAAAGAGCTTAAGGCACATTAAACTTCATGGAGGCTAAATACATCTGCTTTGCATCTTACTTTGCACAGGGGTGGTTGGTTGGAGAGGAATCGCAACCCTTGTCATTACCCTAAATGGCATTTTTGCCATTAAATTTGGGGAATATGATCTGAAAGGGTTTGGGAGACAGTATGAACTAAGGTACTTGGAAGACCATAAAACAGTTGATTTAGAAGGCAACATAGCAGACATTCTGCCATTAGACCTTCTAGTCCCAAACTGTAAATAAAAAACACTCTGACCTGGGACTGGAAACAAACTAGAAGCCAGAACCATTTAACCTCTGTGTCATGGTTCCACCGATGTTAGCAGCATTGACACTATGTTAGAGTTGAAACAGTTACTAGGCAACTGCAGTGGCTAATTAATTAATTAATTAGGTAGTGGTATGTTTCAATTCTAGTAAACTCATGATGGAATATATGTGCAGCAGAAGAAATTCTGGCTAGTATTCTGGCTTTCCTCTCAAAAGGGCATTTTAGAGATTTGTGGATATTATCTAAATTGTCTTTTTTAAGAACTTGCCAAAACCTTGATGCTATTATGGTAGCACATAGATCTGTAAAGAATAGCAACTATTATGATGCTTCTCTGACCTTGCAGTTTTGAATGATCACACAGCCAGTTTAAAAAGTGCCAGAAATTAAACCTCTACTCTTTTCAAAGAGCCTGACAGTGCTGTAAGTAATAAGATAAACTTTTCAAACAGTCAAATGTACAGAAGAATCACTCTGTAGATTCCCATCCACCTATTTGGAGAATATCAACAGAGTTTTTATATTGACAGGAATTTTAAGGGGAAATCTGTCCCTAAAAGTGGACCATAAATTACCCCGTCTGTTAGTTCTAAGCCTGAGTTTTTCAGACTTGGCAACTTCAAGATGTGTGGATTTTTCAGCCCCCAGAATTCCCCTGCTGGCATGCCACCATGGGAGATGAAGTCCACATATGTTAAAGTTGCCAAGACTGAGAAACACTGCCTCATTTGCTTGTGTTTCAAGTGGCTTAAAAATCCTTTCTTACTATTGCACCTCCTGCTAATCCTATCATATAACCTGAAAAGGAGTGTAATTAATTCAAGCACTTAATTCAGAGAAACTACAGGGCAGTTGGGCAAGAACACTGAGAAATGCTACCCCAGTGCTGTTTCCACAGTAGGCATAATGACATCATCTGACAGCGTAGGAGTTTGAAGGGCAGGCCTGATAATGAATTTCTTAGGAAAGCCATCTGAGAAGTAAATAGAGGTCAGAGGTTAATATGGATGATCTACAACAGCAGTGCCCAACCTTTACGACTTGGAGGCCCAGCTGGGTGGGGGGCTGCACAAGTGGTGGGCTGGCACACATGCATGTGTGTCCCCGCTGGACCACTGCTCATTCAAGTTGAGCTGCATGCACGCGTGATCTGGCCAGCCAATTGCATGGCCCAATACCGAATAGGCCATGGCCTGGTAGTGAACTGTGGCCCAGGGGTTGGGTACCCCTAATCTACAATCCATCCCTAAAGATTTCTGAGTTAATGGTAGCAGTAATAAAATGACTTCCCAAACCTTTCTAAATTATTAAGCAATAATGAACAATTAATCCCAACTAGGGAAAGGAAATTGTAGCAACTGCAGGTCTATCAAAGAAAAAGCCAGTGAAGGGAAGAAAGCTGATTTACATAAAAAACAGTTTTTTTATGTAGAAAGATGGTGGTCTCCAGTCCATTTTGAGTCCAGGCTATGAACCACCAACCTTTGCACCATCCTTGATCTCTACCCCATCTTTTGCCTGCTTGCAATTTATGGCTATCAACTGTCCTAATTTGGTTGTTCTGTGTGCAGGTCTTTAAAACAAAAATTATGGATTCAATATGTCTGCCCCAACTTTTGGATTCTTCTGTAGGAACTGTAGCCTTTCCAAAGTCACCATTTCACAGCTGCCAGCAAATGCATTATTTCATTGCCCTTACAACAGCAAAAGCATATGAAAGGGAGACAATGAGTGTGTTCAGGCCAGAACGGCTGTCAGAATTTAATGACTAAATGGACTGTTCAGGTTTCCCCCAACCCTATTTGGGTTCCTTGAGTGCCAAGTGTGAGGTTGTTCCAAGACATATGACACACCTGGCCAAGGCCAGCCCAGCTGCTCCCCAGAGAAAGTGCTTCCTTTTAGGATGAAAAGCTTGTCTCCTTCTCCTCCCCGCTTCAAGATCAGACAAAGGCAAGCAGGAAGAAAGCATGGACTTGGCAGGGATTTCAGCGTCGTGATGGCCTGAGCATCTCTCTCTCCAGACAGACAGCTGTCTCCCTTCATCGCATCCTGAGAAATTTGGGGGTGACACAGCACGTGTCAAGAGGCAAACTGCATACTGCTGCCCGTCAGATAAGAAGCAGAGGAAACGACGTGGTTGGAAAAGCCATGATGCAAACTGCAGCCAAAACTGTCTTGAGTTGGAGGCAAGTACGTGCAGTTAGTAGTGTGCACCGGTGTTAAACGACACACATCTCTTTCTTGAAATGGCTTTGCTGGCAAGCAAAGGCAAAGTCATCTGAGGCTTCTGTGTGCTGGCCAAATCAGCTGCCAGGGGGGTGAAACCAATGATGGCATGTGCTTATCCCCTGCTTTCCCTTCTCTGAGGACTGCACCTGGCCTTGATGCTTTTATACAAGTAAAACCAAGTGTGCGTGCCTCCCAGCACATTCACCCTCTCTTCCTCTGCCTCTTCACTCTTCTCTGTTGCTATTGATGCCACATGCCCTAGATTCACAAGTATCATTTTCAGTGAGAAACTGAAGCCTTCCTTGCTCCCAAGCGTTCTAACTCGTTCCAACGTAACAATTTCCAACTAATGCTGGATACTCAGCAGCATCACTTAGCTCACTGAATTACCGGTGGAAGGAAACCTAAAGAATGACATGCAGACGCTGAATGAAGAAAGTGCATTGTTTGTTGATCCCCAGCCTTAAAACATATGGAAACATTCCTTTGCTGCTAGGCTGTGTGAAGTTCTGTCACCAAGCTGGTCAACCTGTCCAGGAGGAAAAGGTTATAGTTCATCATGGTAAAGCATTCTATCCGTCTTTATGTGAATGTTCTGAATGCATTGGAAAATCTGACAAAAGGGTATGCCAATATTCTGGCCACATTTTAAGAGCATGAAGACAATACAAATGCAAAGTTTCTTCTCCCAGCAAAGGAGTCTTACAGTGGAATGCCCCATAAGAAAAAAGTGACAATGCATAAAACCTTTAAGCTTTAAAAAACAGTTGTATTAAAACAAAAGCATACTGTTCTGCTCATAGAACGCAGCTGTGTGACTTTATTCTGACGCAAGCCAGTTTTATTTGGGTTATTGTGTCCAGGTAGGAGTGCCAAATTTTAAGAAGTAGAACACGTCTAGAAAAGAAAGATTAGGATGATGAGAGGATTGAAAACTGAGTTCTAGGAAGAATATGTACGGGGTTTTGGGGAGGGATGGGCTATGATTAATATTAGTACAGGTAGTCCTCGACTTACGATCACAATTGATCCCAATATTTCTGTGGCTAAACAAGGCAGTTATTAAGTGAATTTTGCCCCTTTGTATGACCTTTCTCGCCACAGTTATTAAGTGAATCACTGCAGTTGTTAAATTAGTAAAACGATTGTTAAGTGAATCTGGCTTTCCCACTGCTTGTCAGAAGGTCGCAAAATTGATCACATGACCCCAGGACACTGCAACCGGCATAAATATGAGCGTCTGAATTTTGATCACGTGATCATGGGGATGCTGCAAGGGTTGTACGTGTGAATAATGGTTATAAGTCACTTTCTCACTGCCATTTTAATGTTGAATAATCACTAGCTGTTGTAAGTTGAGGATTAGCTATATTATTATTTGCCATGAAAAGATAAATCTCTCTTAACAATCATATAAGTAGACTTTCTCCTTATTGGAGAGGAGTAGAGGTTGGACTAGAAGAACTCCAAGGTCCCTTCCAACTTTATTATTCTGTTATTCTCCTGGATGACCTTTCAGATCTTTCAAGAGTGCACCCAGCACTGCTATAACATATCTATCCATCTTGCTGCTGGTTGTTCTCTTCTTTTTCCTTCTTCTATTTTTTAGCATTATTCATTCTTCGCATAATGTGTTCAAAATATGGCAATTTGAGCTTAGTTGTGTGTGCCTTGAAGTCTGGATTTCATTTGATCTATGAACCATTTGTTATTTTCTTAGTTGCCCACAGTATTCAGTTCAAAATTATCAGTACTTAGGTTTTGAGGTTGAATTTGAATTTGAGCTTGCTGATCTGAATTTAGTATGAACTGTGACTTCCTGACTTGGATATAGGTGTCTTACAAGGGAAATGAAATGTTTTTGGATTCCTATTTTCCTGGGGACATTCACAGCTTCATGTGGTCAATACAACTAAAGGCATTTCTGTGCTCCCCTATCAATAGGGGCTGGCTGAGGAATTCTGGGAGTTGAAGTCCACAAGTCATAAAAGGTTTGAAGTTTGAAGATCCCTGAGCTAGAGGGAGTGCTGGATGGCCCCTCAATAAAACCCAACATTGCAAGGGAGGCAGTAGGGTGGGCAATGAAAAGGTAGTAAAAAAATAAATTAGATTTTGAGGAGTGAAACTCTGTATGTGTGTGTGTGTGTGTGTGTGTGTGTGTGTGTAAATGCCATATTTCTCTCCATCTTTCTAGATTTCAGAATGAAGCTTTGGAGGGAAGGTTCAAATTCAGATTCATCTATTTTTGAGATGCCCTAATTCAGATATCTTCAGAATGTTTCTAAATAAGTCAAAATTTGATTCTGGACTCAGCCAACACGCATACATTCCTCTAATAATTGCCATATATATACTTCAGATTTCCCTGCCAAGAGAACTACTTATACAGTACAGCTATGCTGCACAAAATGTTCTATCAGGACAGAAATACAGAATTTAGCCTTATACCCTCATATCGTAATTTCGTGAGCAACAAGAAGTCCCAGGGCATGAATACTTTTCATGCAGTTTGTTTCTTTTCAGTGAGGTCAAAGCAGATGTGTGGTATTTGTAATATTTATATGTGTTTACAAATATACAAGCTGTATATAATAAAGGTTTACATCAATAACATTCTAACAGACACACTTTGCCATTAGATTTCTAGGGAGTTCTTTGTCCCAAAATGAGGATTTCAAGGCTCTGTTTACACTCTGATCTTCCAGACTAATTTGCTCTGACTGTAATCTAGCAGCAATGTCCCAAAGCTGCTTTTCAAAAGGCAACTGGATTTTCTTGGGGGGGGGTGTCCTTGAAAATCTAGTAGCAACTTTCTCTCAAAAATCAAATTCTTCACAAAAGATGAAGATCATCATCTCCTGCAATAAACAGAGAAGCTCAGCCCTGATACCCAAAAGGCTCATTTTGCAGGAGGGCCTAATGTTATAACAGAAAAGAAAGAAAACGCCATTCTGTTACCAGACCCAGATAAATTTACCAGATTTTGCCCAGAACCCAATCTGACCGTTATATAATCTGTGGGCGGGTTTATGCATTATGCAGCATTCCCCTGAGATGAGATTGGCTCTATCTCTGCCAGGTTTCTGAAACTTTTTGTCAGCAGGCTTGGGGATCTCAGAGAAATGGAGAACTGGTGAGATAGCTACACTGTGTAACATATCTAGTGTTTTCAAAAAATAGAATTGGAATAATTTTTAATGTTTGTTTCCTTTATGGTTTGTTCTTGTTGTATACTGCCAAGGGTCACGCTTGAGATGGATGGCTAATAATTATGAAATGCTGAAAGCTGGCGGTCGTAATTGGCATAGATGGTGGAGCAAACTGGCAAAAGAAAGCTCAGGATGGTATTGGTTGGAAACATGAGGAAGAGGCTTTTATCCTGCAGTGGACAGACAATGGCTAGAATAGATAACCTTTATTGTCATTTTTAGATAGACAATAGATAGATAGATTGATGATGAAATACATAAATAAGCAAGCCATATTAAAATTTGCTTAATGTGTTTAACTTTTAGTGTATTGTGTGAAAATCTTCTCTGAAAGATCCAGATAACCCTGACCCTATTGGCTTTCAGGAAGGTGGCAAAGATGGGGGTTTTCCTCTAGGCACTGCAGAAGAAGGTATAATTGTGTGTGATCTATGACTGTGAGATTTTACTGCAGCCTAGCCTTTTTATTTAGATTGATTTGCTAATTGTAGTATGTTTTTATCCTGATTCACTACTCAAGGTTTCTCTGGCAGATGGCAAACATGTATGTTTGTTTAAAAATAAATAAAACAAACTCACCCATTACGATTTATAAACCATGAGTGATGGTATAATGTAACATGTGAGCCCAGCCAAGTGACACTAAGTCAAAGATCAGTGTAGTTGTCAAAGTAAGATACTATTGCATATATCCCACTCTACTTTGCCTTGGTCAGGCCTTACTTGGAGTATTGTGCAGTTCTGAACAATGTAAAAATATAAATAAACTGCAGTAAATCCAGAGGAGCCACCAAGATGGTGAAAGATCTGGAAACTAAGTCCTACAAGGAGTTAAGAGATTTCAATATGTTTAGCTTGCAAAAGAAAATGTTCTTGAGACATGATACTTACCTTCAAATATCTAAATGACTGTCACATTGTATTCTGGATATATTTTGATTTATTCCAGAAGGTAAGACTAGAACCAATGGGATGAAACTTCAAGAATGTAGAAAAATTAAACATTACGATAAACTTCTTGACACTAAGAGCTCATGGAGTTTTCTTTCTCTTTGCTGCAGGTTTCCCAAAGAGGCTAGATAGTCATCTATCAGGAATGGTGCAGTTTGCAGGCAGTTGTACTTGATGATCTCTTAGGTACCTTCCAATTCAAGGATTCTATAATCACTAAACTGGAAGTGCCTTGGAGTTTATTAAATTCAAAGTCTTCCTTCACTTCATTACAACATTTTGCCTGTGTTTCCCCGAAAGTAAGCCCTACCCCCAAAATAAGCCCTAGCTTGATTTTTGGGGGTGGGCCTAAAATAAGCCCTACCCCAAAAATAAGCCCTAGTTTGGGGGTGAGGTGCACACCCAAAAATCAAGCTAGGGAGGAGGTGGAGCTTACCCTTGCAGCCATGCCTCCCATGGATCATACTTGCCTCACTTCTTCTGTGGCCAAAGGAACAGCTTCATTCCGCAGCTAAGAATGTAGCTCGGGCCTGCATTTCACACTCAGAGGCCTTTCCGCAAGGCCTCTGCAACCAAGAACTGAGTTATGGATTCCGGAAAGGCCTCTGACTGCGAAATGCAGGGCTGAGCTCTATTCTCAGCTGCAGAACGAAGCTGCTCCTTTGGCCACAGAACAAATGGGCTAGGTGGGTGGGCTGTCAGTGCTGGAGGTAAGTGGAAAAGACCCCTCCCCCCAAAAAATAAGACCTGGTGCCCCTTTTGGAGGCAAAAAAGAAATAACATCAGATGTGATTTTGGGGGAAACACGGTATAATATGCTAGCTTCATCCCTGGCAGCTTTAACTAAAGGATTTTTGAATAACAATTATAAGGTTCTCAATGTAAATGACCAAACATTAATTCATAAATAGTCAAGGTCTGGGCTGGCTGTATGTATCTTCTTATTCATGGTCAGAAAGTCAAACAGAGAGAAATAGGAATGTACTATAGGTAGTCCTCATTTAGCGATTGCCTTGCTTTGCAACCATTTGCAGCTATGACAGTGATGAAAAAGTAACCAGTCCTCACATTTACAATGTTTCCAGGTCTGTAAAGCAAAGGAAAGGTGAAGTAAAATCATAAGCACAATCACAGCTTCACTCAGCAGCCACTTTGCTTAACAACCAAGTTGTCAGTCCCAATTATGGTAGTTTATGAGGTCTACCTATATAGATATATAGAGATAATAATGCCTCTTGTTCAGAATTCAAAAAGTCATTTATATCCCCTCCTGCTATCATATTGTGGTACTACTCAGGAAATGTATAAGAATAAAAAAAGCAGCTTACTAATCCATTTTAAGAACAAGTGAGGTAGAATCAAATGGCTGAAATGATTTACAAGTAGTCCTTGACTTTCAACAGTGACCATTCAAAGTTACAGCGGCACTGAAAGAAGTGATTTATGACCATTTTTCAGATATAGAATCCCCATGATCATGTGATAAAAATTCAGATGCTTGGCAACTGGTTCATATGTATGACCATGGCTATATCCCAAAATCATGTGATCACCTTTTGCAACCTTCTGACAAGCAAAGTCAATAAGGAAGCCAGATTCACTTAACAGCTGGGTTACTAACTTATCAACTGCAGTCATTCACTTAACAACTGAAGCAAGAAAGGTCATAAAATGAGACAATGTTCACTTAACAAATATCTCACTTAACAACAGAAATTTTGGGCTCAATTGTGGTCATAAGGCAAGGACTACCTGTAACTGCTGCAATGCTTCTCAGGGTTCATCAAGTGTAACTTGCTTCATTTAGTTCTACTCAACACATCAAATTTGAATCGCCATTTTCTATTTACTACAGTTTTTCAGTCGCAGATTACTACATACCACTGAGCCATTATAATGACCCTAAAATAAACTTTCTTGCTGCAGAATCACTCCTGCGTGATGCAAGAATTATATGATATTATTGTGTTTCATAGCAAGACCAAGGCATCATTTTGTTGCACAATATTTATTTTTTATTCAGAGGAGATTAGAAGTGTGGTTCCTAACTCTGGTAATCAAAGACTTGAGATTCTAAACAGCTCTATTTCCCTCTAGTGGCATAATTGCATTTAATTGGCTGCAAGGCCACTACTTTATCTACTAAGCCCATTGTCATGTGATGTCGTTGGTGACACATATTATGTGTCACATATTATAGAAGAAAAACTCAAAATACAAAAGTTGTTTATGCATTAAATTCTATACGTACCTCTCTTGTTTATTTCAGATATCTAAAGTAACTGTAGGTTATCTCCACATAGCACGTAGCTTTTTATTCCAGAAAGTCATCTAGAGAGCATATTCTAATCTAGTAAGATGGAGAAGGAAAAACATTCGATGGGGTGCAAAGGTCCAGGGAAGGATGATTCATAGTATTCAACAGGACTCTGTAGCGTTGGCATGCCACCCATATTTCAGTGACCTTTCAACTACAAGCAATGACAAAACTGTTGATCAGAATAGCAACTTTTATTGGGTTCATGCAATGGATAGCACTCTTAATCTGGTTTGTTTATCAGCTGGGATTTCCCCTTGCTTAATAAGCATATTGTCACCTCATACCTAATAGCAGTAATAAGACTTGCTCTCTTTAAAATTATGGACCCAATGTTTTGCATAGGAACCAGTAGTGGCTTAAGGACTGGATAAATCAGGAAAGGACTTAGGGTCCTGCATTCAATGAAGACCATTTAACTTTTCATAGTTTCTCTTCCTCCTATGAATGATAATCGTATTTTTACAGATCCATCAAGGTTTGAGAAACCTGAGAATAAAATCTGATATATTAGCCATTCAGCTTATAAAAGTCACTGGGTTCACAAAACACACTAAACCATAAATTATAGTTGAAAATGCTAAACAAAATCCAAACAAACCACATGATGGCTTAATGAAGCCAGCCATGTTGGGCAGAAGTGTACTATCTTTGCAGCAACAGAAGCAGGGGCATTCATGGAGGGAGGAAAGGATGACAAAAAAGTCAAAATGTCGGTTGCGACTGCCCAATCAGAGCCCTTTCCCTTTATACATGTATCTAATAATGCACATAAAAGGGAAGTAGGACTTCTGTTATGTGGTCATGGTGTTATCTATTTTTACCTCCACTCACCACTCACCTCCAGACACCCCACTAGGAAAAACTAACTACATTTCTATGCAATTATTCAGTATAGCCTAAACAACATTCCCTGTTTAATTCATCTGTGACAGGAAAAACCCTATTTTCTTATATATCCTGTTTATTGAAAAAATTGGTGGGCAAATGTGAACATGTCAACTTTCCCAAAATTGCAAATAATTTTTTATAGTGGTTACTATTAGGGATAGGCAACTGGAAATCCTATACTTTTAGGCTTTCAAATCAATTACTTCAGGGAGCTTACCAGTAGCAAGTAATTGGGATGGTGGTGGTTGTGGTGGTAGTAAAGAAAAATATTTGGCACATACCATACTGTATTTCCATTCCTGTTATTAGGAACTTTTTGATAACTGTCTATGCAGTCCCTAGACCCTTATGTTACTGCAAAAAGCTATTTCATTACTTTAATACATTTTATTAAGGAGTTTTACTAAAAGATAATACAAGCTGTAATTGGAAAAGAAAAGAAAGAAATACAGGCTGGAAAAGAAAATAAAAGGCCTACAAAAAAAAGATTTAAAGAAGCAATTGCAACAAATACAGGCAAATTCATATTTTCTCATCTCCTATGAAAATATGTACACAATTTACTTCTCCCCATCACCACTCAATCCATTCACAAATTCAAAAATCATGGTCATTTCTGTGAGAGATGCTATTTCCTAACTAGCACCATACACCACTGATATAGTTTAAACCAGTGCTTTTTTTGTAAAAGAAAAAGGTGCCGGAACTCACACATGTCATACAACCTGCCTTGCCTACCCTACAAGGTTCCATCCAAAAAAGGTGCCGGAACTCCGTTCTGAGAGTTCTATGAGAAAAAAAGCCCTGGTTTAAACAGTAGGTATGAATTAAAACCTATCTAGTTCAGTGTTTCTCAACCTTGACATGTATAAGATGTGTGGCTTTCAACTCCCAGGATTCCCAGGCAGCATTGGAGAAATCACCAAAACAGAAGACAAAGAGAACTGAGCTTTCCAGAAAATCGGTGTCGTTGATATAAGGAGAGAAGGAAAAAAAGTAGTTTCTCCAGACAGTTGAGATAAAAGGAATTGCCTAACATAAGTTTGGTGTGGTTACCTATGTACTGCACATCCTATAAATATGCTCTGAAGCATATTTGTTTGTCCTGCAAAGCTATTGTCACCATTTGGACTCTGTCCCGAGGACACCAAATGATTGTCATGTTGTGAAATACACTTGCCTTGAAGCTTTAGAGGCTTCAGGAAAACAGGGTAGGTCAGTTGCCACCCGGTGTAAAACAAGTGGCTTTCTATCAGGCAGTGAAGAAGAGTGAAGTAAGTTCATGTCGAGAGAGTGGGGGAACAAGACACAGATTCCATGTTCCATGTTCCACTTAGAAGAGGAACTCCAAAGGAACAAGGTTGTAGAGGCGATGGGAACTACTAAGTTCAAGCTAAAACTTGAAAGGCCATTCTAGGTTGTTGTTTTTTTTGGGGGGGGGTTGTGTTTTTTTGTTTTTTTAAAAAAGGAAATTGGGCAGTATACATCAGCTTGCATGTTTTTTTGGACCAAGGAGACCTGGCATGTGGGTTTACTGAACAGAACCCCAGTCCAAAAATATGTGGAGCCAAAAGAAAAAAGTAGATGGAGCCAGGCAAAAGCTGAAAATTATGTTTTGATATTGAACTAAAAGGGAACTAGAATTAATCAGAGTTAGTTTTCTGTGCAACTCTAGGATGTAAAGAAATATATCTTGGTGGTGATGTTTGGAGAGGCCATGGAGCTGCACCCAAGACTTTTAGGGCCACATGCAATCCACAACAGGGAACACGTACTCACACACACACACGCACGCACGCACACACACACACACACAGAGGGACATACATGCTGCAAGGGTGACTGAAACTGTGTGAGTTCTCCAGTTATGCTTCCCCCAGATCAAACACATAATACTCCTAACCTTTTCTTTTTGGCCTCCAATTCGTTTATTATACTCTTAATTACTTCCATCTTTGTTTATCGTTTCCCCTCATCCTCCCCCTCCATGCTCTTAGAACTGCTTTCTCTCAGAGAAAGGGTTTATAAAAATGTGAAAGCACGTGAGAAGATAAAGTCAGGGCTGACAGCTGTTTGTATTGGCTTGGATCCTGCCCCTTTAACAGCAGCCTGACATGCAACTGCTAATTAAAACTGGAAGTTCCTCTTGATAGGAAGCTTTCCTTCCTTAACTTCTGCACGTCATAGGGCTGTTAAAAGTCCACAGCCAGTTAGAAATCTGGCAACTTTTGAGGCTATTCAGGGCTGGTTCTGAGGGGTCCCTGGATTAGAGACCACCTGGAAGCCAGATGTAAATTACCCTAAAACTCTTTGCAGGAAGAGTTGGTTACAAATGAAACAAAACAAAAACAAAGAGTTATGCATGGTGAACTAGGCAGGGCAAAATGGGAAACAGGCAAGGCACAAGAGAAATCAATTATTCAAGTTTGGGAAGAAGAATCCTGCAACAAGACATTTTATAAAGTAGGTCACAACCTACTACTTGATAAGATAGAAAAATGTGGGTGAGATAGCATTACCACCAGATGGATTCGTAGCTGGCTGACAGGCCGTACTCAGTGTGTGGTCCTCAATGGAACTGCATCTACATGGAAGGAAGTGTGTAGTGGCTGCCCCGGGGCTCTGTTCTGGGCCCAGTGCTCTTCAACATCTTCATTAATGATTTGGATGAGGGGATAGATGGGGAACTCATCAAATTTGCAGACGACGCCAAGCTGGCAGGAATAGCCAATACTTCAAAAGATAGGCTTAAAATACAGGAGGATCACTGGGCGCTATCCAGGGCTTTTTTTTCTTAAAAAAAAGGTGCTGGAACTCTCATCTTGGTGGGTGCAGAAGGTGGGGGGCAGGGGGGTGCTGCTGCAGTCATGGGTGCGAGGGGTGTTGGTGGTGGGCTTTCCCCCGGGGCCAGATACGGCACGGCTGGTGCTGTGGGCGGGGCTGTGCGGGGCATGCGGCGGAGGCGGTGCGGGCCAGACAATGCAGGGCAGCCACTTAGGTGTGCAGGGCGAGGCGATAGTGGCGCAGGTCCAGCACTGGGTAGGCCACCAGCCTGGCTGTCACGGGTGAGCACAAGGAAGAAGTGCACATGGATTCCACACTCCCAACTCCTTGTCCTCTCTTACTTACCTAGTTGAGATGGTGTAGTTGGGCAGCAGGGAGGGATGCAAAGTTACTGCCAACTCGCCTTCGCTGCAGACAACTTGCCGGTGCAACATTTGCCGGCCAGGTCTTTTGGCGTGCTCAGCAGCAATTCCTATTGGTTTTCGAAAGCCAATAGGCTTTCAAAAGTCAATAGAGGGAGTAGCATAGCTTGTGCAAAAGCTTTTTTGTGTGTGTGGGAAAAAAGGTGCCGGAACGCCATTCTGAGCGTTCTATGAGAAAAAAGCCCTGCTTTTATGTTTTAATCTTCTGGTTGTAAAAATATATTTTTTTCTATTGTAAGTTGCCCCAAACCTCGCCATGTGGATTGCATACAAATATTATATAATCGGTAAATAAAGGTAGAACATATGTTAAATATACATCAAATGATAATATGCTTCCCTACAAAGTCAATTCTTGCTCAATGACAGACCAAGGAGTTAACTCGGAAAGGCAAGAGGAAAATCTAGAAGAGATCTGTGCAACTTGTAGAAGGGAAAGGCCCACACTGATAAATTAAAAATCTTTGTGGTCTGCAAAAGAATCCTGGTGGGCTAATCAATGATTTGGTGACTAGAGGAGCATCTACAGTGTTGGAGCTCGTGGTCATGGTAAGCTGTGGAGGCACTAGGCAACATGACTTTCAGGGCAGTGGTGGTGATTTTATTATTATTATTTTTTAAAAAGTCTATGCTCTGTCCAAGGGTGCTTGGTAAGCATGTACAGGCCTGGTCTAGAATTTATTTTGGAGCATTCAGCTATCTAGAGCAGGCATGTCAAACTCATTTTGTTTGAGGCAACTTCTTATAAAAGAATTGCCATTAATTTGTTTTAATAAAACAATTTAAATCAATTTTTCACTTGATTTCAAATTAAATGAATTATATTGGTTGACAATGAGATTTTTTTAGTACAATTGCCAAATGCAATAAACTGGTTTTAGGTATATGTTATTGGAAGGAAAAAGCAATCCCTGCTGCGTTACAGATCCCAGAGAAGCATTTGCATGTATGCAGGTATCCTTAGGATGCCATAGTTATCGATGAGAAACACTGGTTGCAAAGTTGGCATTTCTGGATGTAATACAGATATTTTGGACTTACTTTTGTTTCTTTGCATGTTTGATATTTTTAAAAAGGCATATGCTACTGACCATGCTTATGAACATATGTAACATTTTTTTGCTAGGATACATGACTACTGCTTGCCCAGAATGTGAAAAGTGAAAGATTGTGAATAAACAAAAGTTTAATGTACAGATAATACCACCAGAAATTATTTTAGCCTTTTTAATATATGTTGTTATTGATGTTAAGCTCACCATGGAAAACATCATATATTGTTATGTATATACTAGGTTAATTATTTAAAGACTGAAGTGCAACATAACTAGATTCTAAATAATCTATTTTTCAAAACACACAACAGTCCAAACAGTAAAAGTAAACTCCAAATTAAGAATATTTCATTCTTAAGAAATGTTTAATTTAAAGTAGTTTAGTTGTAATAGATGTTTATAGATTCAAAATAGTTTTCAAGAGTATTTACAAAAGATACTATTTTTTCTAGCATCAGCTAAATTAGACATATTACATTGAGAAAAATGTTTCTCATTTCTTTCCTTATTGATTTATTGATTTCATTGAAGAGATGTTAACATAGGAAATAGATTATTTTGTTATCTAATTTTACCTTCCAAAAGACAGAAGCAGATGAAAAATGTGAGGTTCTTTTCTGTTGGCTTTTTTGAATTAGCTGTTGTAGATTCTAAAAGTTTAGTTCCTAAAGAAGTAACCTTGTAAATAATTTTAATGTCGTCTAGTGCAGGGTAGGCAAACTTGGCTCTTTTATGACTCAAGGACTTCAACTCCCAGAATTCCTGAGCCAGCATGGCTCAGCTTGGAAACCTCTCTCTTTCCCCTCAGCGTGGCTGGCTCAGGATTTCTGGGAGTTGAAGTCCATGAGACATAAAAAAGAGCCAAGACTGCAATAGGCTTTCCAAAGCCAATAGAGGCAGCTTTTGGGGTTTTTTTGCAAAAAAAGGTGCCGGAACGCCGTTCTGAGCGTTCTATGAGAAAAAAAGCCCTGGCACTATCTAACAAAATTAAATTCAATGGTGAAAAAAGTAAGGTTCTAAATTTAGGCAGGAAAAATCAAATGCACAGGTATAGTATAGGTGGCACCTTGCTCAATAGTAGTAACTGTGAGAGGGATCTCGGAGTCCTAGTAGACAATCACTTCAATATGAGCCAACAGTGTGCTGCAGCTGCCAAAAAAGCCAGCACAGTGCTAGGCTGCATTAACAAAGGGATAGAATCAAGATCAAGTGAAGTACTAATACCACTTCACAATGCTTTGGTAAGGCCACACCTGGAATACTGCATCCAGTTTTGGTCACCACGGTGTAAAAAAGATGTTGAGACTCTAGAGAAGAGTCTAGAGAAGAGCAACAAAGATGATTGGGGGATTGGAGGCTAAAACATATAGGGAACAGTTGCTGGAATTGGGTATGTGTAGTTTAACAAAGAGAAGGGTGAGGGGTGACATGATAGCAGTGTTCCAATATCTCAGGGGCTGCCACAAAGAAGAGGGAGTCAAGCTATTCTCCAAAGCACCTGAAAGCAGGACAAGAAGCAATGGATGGAAACTAGTCAAGGAGAGAAGCAACCTAGAACTAAGGAGAAACTTCCTGACAGTTAGAACAATTAACCAGTGGAACAACCTGCCTCCAGAAGTGGTGAATGCTCCAACACTGGAAGTTTTTAAGAAGAGACTGGACAGCCATTTGCCTGAAATGGTATAGGGTTTCTTGCCTGAGCAGGGGGTTGGACTAGATGACCTCCAAGGTCCCTTCCAACTTATTATTATTATTATTATTATTATTATTATTATTATTATTATTATTATTATTATTATTTCCTACCAACAGGTTTTGAGCTGCATGCCAGACAAGACTGAGAGTTGTATCTCTCAGAATGCCCAAAACAGGATCAGAACTTTGGAAAAAGGAAGTTCTCAATCTGATGTATTGTTTCTCAGACTTAACTTATGTGGACTTCAACTCCCATAATTCCCCAGCCAGAATTCTGGGAATTGAAGTCCACACATTTTAAAGTTTGAGAAACACTAGTCTAAAGAAAGGGCTGACTTATCTGTTCATGTGAAGGCTCCAATATAACACCTTCTAGTAAAAAACTGTCCATCCTTCCACCTTCTTCCTCTCTAACTACAGGATATATACAGATCCTAAGTAATACATATTTGATGACTTTGTATCCATAAGTATGTATATGTATGTATATGTATACACACACACACACACATTTGTCTTTTATTCTTCTAGCATGAGATACCAGGTTTCCTGTTAGCTTGCAGCCTGCAACTTCTGCACTCTGCATACAGGTGTGGATGCAAGAAGGTCTACAAGGCATTTAGAAAAGTCAAAATGGCAGCTATGAAGCCTCACACACATCAAAAAGAGCTGAAGAGACAAAGCCAACATCTTGACCCTCCCTATCATTGTTCTGGATGGATATCCTGAAACCCCAGGACAGTAACAATTCTAGCAATAGTTGTCTAAAGCAGCTGCATGATTCCTCTGTATTTTGAGACAGAACTGTATCCTCAAAAATAGACTTAACATTATGAAAACAAAAAAACAAAAGCTCCAGAAATGTCCATAAACAAGAAAAAAAATCCTTGAAAAATCTTGAATTGTCTATGACCATGACATGCTCCTGTCATTATGCATCAATGTCGCACTCACTGTGATCCTCCCCTTCCCCAAAGATATGAAAGGCACACAATGGTCACTACTAGCTTGCCCATCCTTATCTTAATTCCTCTTAGGTGACAAGGCACTGTGGATGCAGACTAGCAAGAAGCACCCTGTGTATGAAGGGCCTACCTAGGAGGAAAACAGGGAAGGTGGTTTCCCTGGGGTTCAGTGGGCTCCTGGCTGCAGGGCCTCAGCAATCCTGGTCACATGGGCCTGCCCCAGAAGGAGAAGTGGCAGGGAGGGAGGGTTAGCTTCTAAAAGAAGGGCTAGAGGAGGTGCCAGCCCATGCAATGGAAGAGGCATCTTTAGAAAGTCTTGCAGCTTTTCCAGGTGATTCATGCTGGCTACTCTCTCATCTCCTAATAAACCCAGATTTGTGTCTGTGTGACCCACCTCTTCCCTCTGTCCAATACTCAGTTGCCACAGCCTGGGCAACTGGGCACTTTAGCTTTCTCATCATCGGGAGCCCTGTTGCCTTGGTGCCCAGAGGGCTCTGCTGCAACTTGTTCAGTCTCATACCTGAACCCTTGTGCTGAAAGCAGGTGTTAAGAAAAATGCTAAATAAATTGAAGCTTTTCCAAACAGTTGATAGAACTAGATCCACTTTAATCTTAAGGATGTAGAGTGTAGTTTCCAAATCCTTGTCAGGAAATGTTGTCTGTGATTTGAACTCAATAAAGCACAAAGAGATTATTTGCTCCAGTGCTTTCCTGAGTTACTCATCTCTGGTTCTAAGCTATCAAGCAGAACATTGACATCTCACTCACAATAGGAAGAGGAAAAGCGTGAAGACTATGAAAGAATGCTAGAGGCAAGAGATATGCCTGTACTGACACTGAGCACCTTGGCACATAGAATACTAACCATCATTTCCTAATGACAGTCTTGCAGTATTCTATTTTACTAGCCATTCCTCAGTGGTCAGATGTTTAGTAGCTTTTTCATGTCTACCTGCAACCACTACTGATGCCATTTGACTAAGAAATTGGTGCAGGAAAGCATTATGAGCAGTGGAGAGCTCTAATATGCAGTGGAGCCTGTTAAACTATATCCTGAATAAAATGCATTAGTTTTTGGAAACTGCAATTGGTATAAAATGCAGCAGGTGACTTGTTATTATTCATTACCAACGATATATTAGGCCTGTGCTGTGTGAGCCTTCCATTGGTTGCCAGAAGTTTTCCAGATCCATTAAAATGATGGTTCTAATCTATAAAGCGGTATCTGGCTTGGAACCAAGATGCTTGCTGGATTGCTTTGTCCAGTCAAAACTAAGCTGTCCAATATGCCCATCCTTGGAAAAACACCCAGGAATTCTTCATTCCTGAAGTAGGAATAGGCCATGATGGATCAAGTTCTACAGAACAGCCTTCCACCATTTTTAAAAATATTTTCTGAAGTAGTTCTCTCTGTTGGTCGTGTAATGATGCCCCTCCTGCTTATAAATGGCTTTAATAATTAATACCTTGAACATTTTCATTCCACTTTACATGATTTAATTAATTCTTAATCTAATTACCATGGACACCTGTTTGTGTGCTGTAAAGCAATGGGAGACTTTGTGAAATACAATGGCACTCAAGACCAATTAATCAAGCAAACAATGAAGTCTGCACAAACACACACACACAAGACCACTTAGTTCAGTGTTTATCCGTTTGCATTGCTAGGAAGGTTCCCTGATTTTCCTCAAGCCAAAATTAGTGGAAGTTGAAGAGGCCAAAGCCAACTCCAGCAAAGAAAGGTACAGTACATTTTTTTTCTACTTGAATTTGACTTAGTCATGTTTTTATGCACGTAAGGCAGTTGGGGCTTTATCATATTGTTCATAAACTGCATAAAGCCTTTTATTTTTTTTATTTTTTTATTTTAATCCCATTTATATTTCCCGCCCTTCTCCAAAGACTCAGGGCGGCTTACAATCTAAGCACAAATCAAATGTGCTTAGCAATAACCTTCATTCTATGTATATGCCCGCTTATTAGGGCTTTCGCCCCCCCCCCAAGCGGCATTATTACAAAGTCAGCTTAATTGCCCCCAACAATCTGGGTCCTCATTTTACCTACCTCGGAAGGATGGAAGGCTGAGTCAACCTTGAGCCTGGTGGGATGCGAACCTGCACTAATTGCAGGCAGCTGGTGTTACTTAAGGAGGCATTAGCCCACTGCCCACTTTCTCTTTTAAAGAGAAAGAGTAGCATGACATGCATAATGGGCATAAGATCTTCAAGCCAGGTCCAAACCCATATAAACTGGCTGCTTTGGCTGCTTTGCTGCGCTGCCATTCCTTCCTCCCTAGACTGCTGACATTTGCTTTAAAGGCATTGGCCTGAAGCTTAACTGTAGTATCATTCTAATGGAAGACATATTTGCTAGTCTTCTTAATTCAAAATCTTAGGCCAGGGCAAGCAATTTTGTTCATTTCCCACTGCCCACCCTCCATGCACCCACAATTATTTTAGCTTCCAAAGGCCTAGACACCCCAATAACACATCGTAACAGTCCAAAACAGCTTATTTTAGTGCTTTAGAGGAGTTGGGTGATACGGTATAAAGATGTAATATCTCCAGTTTTACTTTTTATTTCTCCCCCAAAGATAAGCAGCATGGCTACTGTTTAAAACTGGCTACTTTGCTTTTGAATATCACTATCATGGGGTACGATAGGGAGAGAAAGTTGCGGCTTAGTTAGGTTTTGATTTTGGGAATAGAATGACTCCACCTGTTATATCTTTATGTGACATTGTAGACCATGCCAATGTGGCTTGTTCATAAAACACTGTGTGGATGAACCTCCTGCAGTTAGCATCATGTCTATTTTTATTTTTAATACGTCAATCGTGCTGATTGCAAATGTGCTTTTTTTATTAGATTTATAGCTTGCTTTTCCACCAGGAGTGCAAGGCAGTGTGCATACACTCCTTTTCCTCCTATTTTTCCCCATTTCAAACAGCCTTGTGGGAGAATTAGACTGAGAGGCAGTGACTGGTTCAAATTTACCCAGTGAATTTCCATGGCTGAAGCAGAGTTTGGCAGAATGATTTTCATTTCAGGAGGTCTAGATCTCTTTTCCAGTTTCTTTGAAAATTCATGCCAGTGCTCTTCCTTATATAACCAAAGGGAAAAAATATCTACACTGGTGTCCTTTAAATGTGATATGGTGCCCTTTAAACTACAATCTCCTTCACTCTGAGTCAGGACATCCCTTAGCAATGACAATGGGACCTCCTGGGAATCTTAGTCCCTTTATTTCTAAACATAATTCTTTTCTAACTTCCAATTTGAATGTTACCTTTTGAAACAAAGTTATACAAAAAAAAGGAAGGCGATCTGTTTTTTAAATAATTGCCCAATTTCTCTGGGCCCAGAAGTTCAAGTCTGAACCCTCTGTTTGGCTCCAGCCTTCTCTTGCCAGACCCTGGAGGATGAGGTCTTCAGCTGGGCTTTATTAAGGAGCAGCCAGCCAGCCTGTGGGCCATAAGGAGATTGGATGTATTTTCTCCCACAGCGATCAGAAAATTTACAGTCCCGTGCCCTGAAGTCAAGGGACCAGGTTGAAACGTTTTGTTTATTCCCTTCTGTGAGAAAACAGAGATTTCACATGGCTATTTTCCTGCCATAGCAGAATGGGACTGGTGAACTGATCTGGGCAAAGAATGTCTTGTTTGTTTATTTCTCTGAGGCAAGGAAAACATCTGATTACCTTCATGAGACTGGTTTGCCTGGTCGGATGTAGACAAAGGGGAACCCTGAGCTTAAATTGTTCCCAATGTTCCTGGGAGAATAGCGGAAACTGTTACTTACAGGTCCTCTTGCACACAAGAGAGAAAAGGCACATGACTGCTTTCTTCAAGGGCTTTTCACTACCTTGGGTTCCAAACATTCCAAGCTATTGTCCCCCGTGAGTAGAGACACATATTATATTGGGCAAACAAATAATAGCCAGGCATGCTGCCAAGTTGGGGTACTACCCTTTTATTTTAAAAAAGCATTTGTGGCTTAAAAATAAAAGTTAATTGCCTATTCTTCTTTCACATGGACTAGGATCATCAGGAGAAGCAATTTATAATTACTTAATTTTTTAAGGAGGAGGAGAAGGCGCTTGCTAATGCACGTATTTTGTACATTTAGGGTAAAGCAAGAGTTATATTACTACAAATCAACAAATTCATTGCCAAATATTATGGTGTGATTCAGGAAGGATGCAGAAGAGAACTGGGACTTTATTTCTCTGACACAAGGCTTAGTGAGTATTAGAACATGATGTGATTCTCTCAGGTCATGGCTTGTTGATTACTAGAACACCATGAAGGTGATTCTGAATCTAAAGTGGATTTTGTTTTTGTTTTCAGAGAGAGAAAAAGATCTGAAAAATATTAAAATACATACTGAAGTATTAGTATCACTTTATAAATCCTTAGTAAGAGCACACCTGGAACACTGCATCTAGTTTTGGTCACCACATTACAAAAAGATTTGGAAAAAGTGCAAAGAAGAACAACTAAAATGATTAAGGGCCTGGAGACTAAATTATATGAAGAATGGTTGCAGGAATTGGGTAGACATGATAACAGTATTCCAGTATTTAAGGGACTGCCACAAAGAAGAGGGAGTCAACTTATTTTCCAAAGCACCAGAAGGCAAGACAAGAAACAATGGGTGGAAACTAATCAAGGAGAGAAACAACTCAGAATTAAGGAGAAACTTCTTAACAGTGAGACAACTAACCATTGGAACAGCTTGCCTTCAGATGTTGTGGATGCTTCATTACTGGAGCCTTTTAAGAAAAGACTGGACAGACACCTATCTAAATGATATAAGGTCCCTTGCTTGAGGTCACTTCCAGCTCTATTCTGATTTATTGAATATTGGCAATTTGTCTTAATTTTGGCTTTGACACATATGATTTGGGAGTTTACCTTGTAGTACTCCAGTTTGGGGCTTATATTTTCTAACATGATTTTGCTAAGACATATAAAATGCAAAGATGATGTGATATTGAAGTACCAAAAACCTGGTTCATTTTCCTTCTGGAGGACTTCAGATTTAATGAATTTGGAGCATAGCCTAAAATATAGATTTTGCTCCAGGATTAAAATCCTGAATTGAAGGTTATGTTTTCGCTTTCACTCTTGGAACTATTTTTTATCAATGCAGCAGAAAGAGCGAACAATGCAATTCTGTATGAGCAAGGTTTAATGTGCTGTTTAACAATTGTACTGATGCTATGTAGCTATTGTACTATGTCCAATTTATTTTTAAGCATGGATTTATTTTATCTCTTTGCCTCTTTCTTAAACTTTCTTTCATTTGTTTTTAAACATATATTCTGCTTTGTGGGTTTTTCCATTTAGAAACAGAAAGCAAAACAAAATAAACCATTGCTTCTTGAAAAAAACACAATGTCCCAATTCAGACAATATGGTTAGCCACAACTAAACAAACTGTTTTTGGCTGAGCACAATGTGTGAATCCTGCCTGTTTATGAAACTTATATCATTCCTTTAAAAACTACCAATCCCATCGAACAAGAATGAGTGTCTGTGAGAAAAGTGTAACAGCAAAAGATTTTATACCAACTTTGTATCCAAACCTATTTATAAACGTAACCAAGGGCTTCCTATGACTGAGGCACATACAGTTGTAATGCAGATACTGTTTGGTTTACAAATCTCAGGCACAAAGAATAAACCAATTTCAAGACTTTCAAATCTTCATTGTGTACTGGAATGGTGGGTATCATCCCTGCCTCCTCACCTACTAATTTCAGTCTCCAGCAATTATTCCTAAACTTGCAGAAGGAAATGTTGCTGCATTCCGACTCAGAAAACAAAGATTTGCCAAAATACAGTCTCATCATTAATGCTGGGTTTTCTGAAGCAGCTAGATGGCAAGAGGAAGTGTTCATGCAGGATTCTGAATTGTTAATCTGCTTTTTTTTCTGCTTATCATTCAAGTCCATGTGAATGATACCACAAAATTAGTTTCTAATTTTAGACTCGTGTCTTTATATCAATATTTCCTGTTCAGTAGGTTTGCTTCTTAGTAACTAAAGAGGAAGTGTACAAAGGTCATGGTTTAAGCAAACATAGTCTTGTCCTTAAGGTAGATGTTGATTGGGATAGCCATATCCTGTCTGTGAAACTACACGTACTTCATGTAATTTTCTTCTGTAAACTGTTGTCTGATAAGAATCTGCAGGATGTAACCATATAAGGAACAATGTATAACAATGTATAACTAGGAATTAGAGGTGTATAAATATGTCTGTTCATGAGCCCTTCGGGGTTCAAACCCTTTGCTTTGTTTAAGCCTTCTGAACCTGCTCAATAAACCTTTCCTTTCCTGAAGAGCTTGCGTGAGTCTCTTCTTTCTACAACAATTTCATGGCGACCACGAAGGGACTCCATAGCGAGGCGATGTTTCATTGAGGGCAGCCCGACCCCTCGGACCCGACGAGAGGCCACTCCTGAATCATTCTCCAGGCACCATGGGGGAAAGCACCTCCAGGAGACAGCAGTGACACCTCTGCGGGGCCGACGGTGCTGATGGCTAGTCCAAGATCCCTTGAGGGAAGGAAAGGAGGTCTGAACACGAATCCTGGCCAGGACGGGGAGAGGATGAAGTGTGAAGACACCTCAGGCGAGTATGTGTTAAAGGGGAAAAGTACCTATTTCATTTGAAGATAGAAGAGGGGGACTGATCACCCTCCTGGACTCGGGACAGCGATCCTAAAGTAGTCCTTGTTAAGTTGTGTATGTGTTAAAGTTGTAAAGTACCTATCTCACCTGAAGATAGGAGAGAGGGACTGATCACCCTCCTGAACTCGGTACGGCGATCCTCGCCGTGATGTCCCATTGCCTGGAGGCGGTCCGGGTTTCAATGGGGAGAAACAGGCTTCGTCTCAATCCTGACAAGACTGAGTGGCTGTTCATACCGGCATCTCAGGCTGACCAGCCTTCTCCATCATTTTTTTTTTTATTGAAAAGTTTTAACATACAATTTTCCCTTAGAAAATCCCCCCTCCCCCACCCTTCTCCCTCCCCCCCTTCCTCCCCCCCCTCCCCCCCTCCCCCCCCGACTTCCCAGAGCTAAATACAAGGTATGTATAAAAAAAACAATCATAAACAACCATATACTAACAACCATAAACTCTAAAATCTATCACTCTCTAGCTTATATAGGATAAAACAAACCTTAGTAATATTAAATATATATTAAAAAAACTAATATAGAAAAAGAAACAAAGAAAGAAGCCTTATTCAAATATAAAACTTCTTAACCCTATACTTATTCTGGATAAACTCAAACCATTCTCTCCCTTCCATAATATAGCGTTCCTGCAAGTAATCTTGCAAATAGGCCGAAATCTTCACCATTTCAACCAAGTCGGAAACCTCTAAAGCCCACTCTTCTATGGTCGGCAGTTCCTCTTTCCAGTACTAACCTATCAAAAGTCTTGCTGCCGTAATTAAATTCAACATCAACTTAATATGTTCCACCAGACTTTTATCCAAAAAGCCTTAACCTTTTTACAAGTCCACCATATATGAAAATATATTACGTCTTCATCACCGCACCTCCAACATTTAGGCTAATGATTCAGATACATACTTAACTTTTTAAAATCTAAATACCATCTATAAAACATTTTGTAAAAATTCTCTCTTAGATTTCAAACTTGTTTAAATTTTACATTCCTCACCCAAATCTTTTCCCACCTCCCACTACTTGGCTGTAAGTACGTTGTGAAAGTTCCATAGACTTCTGCTGTTCTTGTTCTTTTATCTTTTTTGATCGTTTTAAAGCAGCACGCGTCACCCTCTGTTCTCTAGGATCATCCAAAGGTGTTATAACTTGATCTCCTCCAGCACCATTCTCCTCTGTCTGTCCATCTTCAGCCTCTTGATGTTCTCCTTCTCCAGATCCCTTTGCAGCTTCCAGAAGTGTTAATGGGGTTGCTTTTAAAACATTATTGTAAAAATCACGCGCTTGCATCACAGTAACCAGACGGTACCTTTTACCTTCATGCATCACCATCAACCCAGCTGGGATCTCCCATCTGAACCTTATATCTCGTTGCTTGAGCTCTTGCACAAGAAATGTAAAATCCTTCCTTCTCCTTAAAATCTTTGGAGGAATTTCTTTTAGAACCAGAACTTCTTGATCAGCAATCACGACTTTAGTATCATAGGCAGCTTGTATAACTTCATCTCTAATTTCCCTTTTTGCAAAATAAACCACCACATCTCTAGGCAACTTTCTCTGTCTAGCAATCCATGAATTCACACGAAACACTTTATCCATGCCTCCTTTTATTTCGGATGCTGGCTGATTCAATACCACTTCAAGAGCCTCAGAAACCAGCTGCTTTAGATCTTCCTTAATATTCTCCTTTAAACCTCTGATTCTAATGGCAAACTGCATCTGGAAATATTGAGCAAGACTCAATTCTCTATCCATTTTATCTCTTAAATCTTCATTCTCCAGTACTTTTGCTTCTAATATGGCATTCTTTTGAGTCAAATCTTCCACTTTTTCATCCAAATCTTCCACACATTCAGCCACTTTATACACTGAAGACAAAATGTCTACCTTCATCACCCTGAACTTCTGTTCCATCCTCTCCTCCATTCTCTCCTCCAACTTCTTCAATTTCTCCTCCATCTGTGCAAATTTATCACCAATTGATTGATTAATTGATTCCAAAAGTACCTGAGCATGTTTATCCAAAGCATCTCGTAAATCCTTCAGTGTCAATACATCAGGAGGGTGCAACGCCTGTAATGATGATTGTTGCACCGGAGAAGATCCACCACTCCGAAGAGTTTTAGGGGGAGGTTTAGCCGCCATCTTTAACTTTCAATTGTGACGCACTTTCACTTAAAGTTTAAAAAAGTCCATCAAGCTCGAGAGTAAAATAAAATAATCCTCTTCACCTTTTCCTCTTGTACCGCTCTGCCTGCTCCTTTTAATCCATAGTCCTTCCTTCAGGCAGGGGTGGTCGCAGACGCCTGGCTCTGCTCCATGAAGTCAGGAGCAGAGGCGCTGGCCAGCTGGGAGCGACCCAGGCTACGGGGGAGTTCGATCTTTCAGCCGCCCAAGCTCCAAGCTCAGGCGGCCCCGGAGAACTCGACCCCTACCTGGGGCCTCACCCCCTTCTCTTCTCCCGAGGAGGGGGCTTCAAATTCGCCCGAACAGCTGATCGGCGCTGTTTCGGGCGAATATCACTCAGCTGAGCCGCGGGCAGCCCGGGAAGGCTGTCTTCGGCGCCGCGCAGCCACCGGAAGTCCCCTTCTCCATCATTAACAATAGGGGATGAGGTATTACCCCCCGTTGATAGGGCTCGCAACTTGGGCGTCCTCCTGGATTCACGGCTCAGTTTTGAAGATCATATAGGAGCCGTGACCAGGGGGGCTTTTGCCCAGATTCGCCTGGTGCACCAGTTGCATCCCTATCTGGACCGAGATGCTCTACGTACAGTCACTCATGC
Organism: Vipera ursinii; assembly: GCF_947247035.1. Lineage (NCBI taxonomy): Eukaryota > Metazoa > Chordata > Lepidosauria > Squamata > Viperidae > Vipera > Vipera ursinii. The sequence goes on from NC_139512.1 coordinate 295,396,146, forward strand.
GCTCGTGACCTCCCAGTTAGACTACTACAATGCCCTCTACATGGGGCTGCCCTTGAGGACCACCTGAAGGCTTCAACTGGTGCAGAATTCAGCCGCACGAGTTTTGATGGGAGCTTCCCGATACTCCCGTGTAACACCTCTTCTCCATGAGCTACATTGGCTTCTGGTTGCCCTCCGGGTGAGATTCAAGGTGCTGGTAATGACCTATAAAGCCCTAAATGGCTTGAGTCCGGACTATCTAAGGGAACACTTGCTACCGGCATCATCTTCCCATCGTCCTGTGTGCCCCCACAGGGAGGGCCTTCTCAGGGTACCGCCGGTTAATGAATTCTGGCGGGTTATTCCCAGGGGAAGGGCGTTCTCTGTGGGTGTGCCTGCCCTATGGAACCAACTACCCACGGAACTTAGGACTGGCCCCGACCTTCGCTCATTTTGCCAGGACCTAAAAACTTGGCTCTTTGATCTGTTTGGTCCAGACTGTGGGGTTGTTAATTTAACTGGGTTTTAGATTTACTCTTGGGGCTTGAATTTAATTTAATTGTTTTAATTGATTTTAATTTTTGTATTTCATGGTTTTAACTGCCCTGTAAACTGCCCTGAGTCCTACGGGAATAGGGCGGTATACAAATTCAATAAAATAAATAAATAAAGTAGTCTGTGTTACACTATGTGGGAGGTTAAGCCATTGCAGTTCCTGTTGGTGACTGTTGAAATGTCCGGCACCGTAGGTCAGTGGCAGTGTTCTTAGAATGGGGGGGGAGAAGCAGTGTTCCCAGCACACCGCTGGAATGCATGTTGAAAGGTTTTGATAATTATTTTAATCATACGCAGTATAAAGTCTCCTATCCTAAGGTGATGAAAGAGAGACTGAGGTTTCTATGTGAAAAGCAGTGGTCACATATGGGGGTTGGGTGGCCGCAAGAGGGTACATTAAAAAACCAGCTCATCAACGACCTCAGGGCCATGATAGCAGCAAATGAGGAAAAGTACCCCAATCAATATCAGTATATAGATCAGTGGTGTAATGCAGTAGAAGAGAAGGCAGAGGACCCATTACAATGTCAGGCTGAAATGGATCACCTCTGTGTTGCTAGACCTAAAGGAAAGAAGCTAAATGTTGTGTCAAAAAGATTTAAGGATGTGAAAATATTCGAAACCAAGGTGTCAGATGCTAAGAAAGAGGTGCTGGTTGAGGAAGAGGAAATGAATTTTAGACCACCTCCATATGTGCCGTGTCCGCAACCGCAACTGCAAGCGGCAGCAGCTGCTGCAGCGCTAAGTGAAGTGCAGTTAGCAGTAAGAAAGAAGCAAAGAAGAAAGGAGCCCATGGCTCCTAAGGATGAAGGAGAAGGGTGCATACACCCCCCAAGGATGAGGGGGGGTTTCTGTGAGAGTGTTGAGATAGGTGAAGGTAGTAGTGTGGCAAGCACTCCATTGGAGCGCATGTTTAAGGGATTTGATACATATTTCAATCATGCCCAATACAGGGTCCCTTATCCGAAAGCCACCAAATGGCAATATAGCCAAATAATCAAGACGTGGTTAGGGGCCAGGTCTTAGTGAACCCTCTGGTTCAAGTCCAGGGGGGGGAGGAGGCAGAAGAGAGGAGGAAGATGAAGAAACCGGGGTGGCGTCCCCGGTAGCCATATATACAAGGAGGTAGAGGAAGAATGGAGGGTGAACGTGAGATAGATGGGATTGGATTGGCAGGGACAAGTTGGATGGATTGATGGAGACCGGGCTTAGAGGAGGGCCCCCACTGAGCCTTTGGTAACTATGAATATAGGGGGGCATAGAATGACTTTTTGGGAGACTGGCAGATCGCTTGAGCTCAGGAGTTCTGGGCTGCAGTGGGCTATGCCGATAGGGTGTCCAAAAAGAAGGCACAGTTGGTACAGAAGAAAGTAAGATACTTGGGATATGATATTGAGCATGGTCAGAGAGCCATAGGACAGGAAAGGAAGCAAGTGATTCTAGCTTTTGCTGAACCAGCAAACAGAAGACAATTGTGAGGCTTTTTGGGGTTGGCTAGTTTCTGCAGGATCTGGATACCTAATTTTGCACTGTTGGCAGCTCCGCTTTATACAACTACAAAGGGGGGAGACTTTGAACATTTTCAGTGGGGAGAACAAAGAAGGGCTTTCAAGGACATTAAGCTTGCTCTTACAGCAGCACTAGCTTTAGTCGTACCCAATTTTGAGAAGGCTTTCAATCTATACATAGATACAATGTTGCATTGGGAGAGTTGACGCAGCAGGCGGGGGCTAAGGTGGAACAAATGAACCGCACTTTAAAGGAGAAAATTACTAAAATATGTGCTGAGAGCCATTTGAAGTGGCCTGATGCTTTGCCCTTAGCAGTGTATTCTGTGAGGTGTTCACCATGAAGACAGTACAGATTATCCCCGTTTGAATTGATGTTTGGTCATCCTCCCACTCTGTTACATCGAAACCTGATGGGATGGCCAGATTTGGGACATAAAGGGGGAGTGTGGAACATAGAGATGGTACAAGAACTCAATAAACAGGTTGAAAAGCTTCGAGGTTATGTGCTGGAGCAAACCCCTCCTAGAATAGTAACAAAGTGTCATCCCTTCAAACCTGGAGATAGAGTCTGGGTGAAACATTGGAAGCAGGAACAGCTAGAAGGCAGATGGAAAGGACCGTATGTTGTTATTATGTCCTCTCCTCTTGCTGTCAAGATTGCAGAATCCAAATCATAGATCCACTGGACAAGAGTCAAAGCAGCAGCTGAAACTGAATGGGTGGTGTCTAAAGATCCAGTGGTTCCCACAAAGTTAACGTTCAAACGAAAGTGATATATGATTTGTTAGTGTAGCTGGACTAATTTAAGAAGCTTTAGTATATTCGCTGAAAGGCTACTCTGCTGGAACCTTACCGGCAATAGGTTCCTCTACGCACAGTAGTGAAGACCCCTGCTAAGTCACTCCGGAAGCTGACTTTCTACACACGGGAGAAGAATGGAGAGAAAAGTTTACTTCTGTTATGGGTGTATTGTGTTACTACCACATGTAACAATGTTTGTATTCATAATTATGGACTTTGGAGTAAGCCAGAGGAAGCACCTCAGATCGTTCGATCATATCTTGTAGGCACTGGAGATTGTGATGGAAATCCTCCGCTTAGTTTTAATCCTGAATATTGGCATTACAGTTTATTACATCCCTGTCAGTATCCACAGGTGTTCGATAGAATTGCTAAGGATCCTTGTCAAGCCAAGCAACCAGCCAATCCCGAAGCCTGTGAGTATGTGGGTTATGTGTACAGAAAGGGAATGTGTGCAAAAGCCCCATACAATGGAACGCCCCCTCCTCTAACTTTGGATTGTGTTGTCCCAGTATTTTGGGGATGGGAACGCATAAGAACGATCCCTCAGTTGAGGCCTGGATGGAGAGGAACCTGTGTTTTTGCACATATCAGAAGATGGTGTACCAATCAGGAGATCAAAGAAGGGAGGCCCTGGTAAGATAAGAATCAAAAGGGCCATAAGCCACCAAGGATGTGAACCTTGTGTGAATGGACAGACCCTGGCAGCCAGTGGATCAGTGCCAACAACCTGTACCCAATTCAATTTGCCAGTATGTACTTTCAATCAAGTAATATATAAAAAGTGCAATGGGTCAGATGGAATAAAATGTTATAGGGATGATCACATAAGGTATCGGGCAAAAACACCAGTTCCTCAAGTCACACCAATAAGGACAAAAGAAGTTAGGGGAAACCAAAGGAATGGGACCAAAACTGAAGCCTGTGATGCCTGTATAACCAAGGCAAGGCATGGGACCCATATAATTAATACTTTGGTATATCATACCCAAAAGCCTATTGGTTGTAAACCAGAAGGGACCACATGTCTACATAACAAGACTATGTATTCCCTGTGTTCATGAGAGGAAAAAAAGATATGTTATCATGCCTTATCTGAACTCCAACAAGGAAGATGAATGGGTAGCCCCCAGTGACATGTACTGGATTTGTGGCACCTTTGCTTATGAGGTGTTACCTAAGAATTGGTCAGGATCATGTGTATTGGGTTGGATAAAGCCCTCATTCTTTCTATTGCCAATACGGTCACCACAGGTGCTTGGTGTGCCAGTCTATGATCAAATGGGAAATCGAAGAAAAAGAGGTTGACACAGCCTTCTCTAATTTCCCTTGTAGAGAATCCGATTATTATGAGAAAATGGGGGATTTGTGGAATTCAGAGAGGATAGTTTGTGTGTATGGCCAAGCAACCTGGGCAGAGGATGGCACCTATGGTTACAGAATACCAATCTATATGATAAACCGTATAATTAGTCTGCAGGCTGTTGTGGATCTGGCAGGGCAACACCTAGATAAAGCCTTAAACTTGTTAGCTGTAACTACTGATAAACTCCGGACAGCAGTCTATCAAAACCGATTGGCTTTAGATTACCTATTGGCAAAAGAAGGTGGAGTGTGTGGAAAATTCAATCTTTCAAATTGTTGTCTTCAAATCAACGAAACTGGATAGGTAATCAAACAATTAACCACTGAAATGAGGCAATTGACACACAATGCAGATCAAACCTGGAAGGGTTTTAATTTCCAAGAGATTTTCAGTGGATGGTTTCCCAAATTTCCAGGGTTACAAGCAATCGTGGCTCTCATAGGACTGATAGCTACAGGATGTGTGTTGATTCCTTGTATCTTGCCTATTTTTATAAGAACTATATCCAATAGCTTAGCTTTACTTTTTGAAAGAAAAGCTACTGCACAGGTAATGGCAATGTGGGAATATGAAAGGTTACAAACCAAAGAAGACCTCTGTTGAGACTCATCGTCACAAGTTAAGTCTCAAAAGGGGGGAATAAAGAGGAAATGTACAAAGGTCATTGTTTAAGCAAACATAGTCTTGTCCTTAAGGTAGATGTTGATTGGGATAGCCATATCCTGTCTGTGAAAATACACGTACTTCATGTAATTTTCTTCTGTAAACTGTTGTCTGATAAGAATGTGCAGGATGTAACCATATAAGGAACAATGTATAACAATGTATAACTAGGAATTAGAGGTGTATAAATATGTCTGTTCATGAGCCCTTCGGGGTTCAGACCCTTTGCTTTGTTTAAGCCTTCTGAACCTGCTCAATAAACCTTTCCTTTCCTGAAGAGCTTGCGTGAGTCTCTTCTTTCTACAACATAACCATTTCTTATTTGTTGATTATTTAAATTATGCCAGGAACTGAATAATATTTCTAGTAGAGGGTTTTTGTTTTTTTGTTTTGTTTTGTTTTTTTGCTTTTTTGAGGTATTGAATAGGTTTAAGAGAAATGCTGATTCACAAAGGCCAGAGCTGTCATTTGTTCCCTCCTCTTATATATATATATATATAACAAAGAATTAAAGGGAGACTGATATGCATTTCAAACTTATTTGTTTTCATCAGTCAGCCATACCCTTCTGAGATTCGAACCTGGGCTGATTGCTCATTAGGCAGTTGTTTTAACCTCTAGGCCACAAACAACTGCCTAATGTGCAATCAGCCCAGGTTCGAATCTCAGAAGGGTATGGCTGACGCTAGCAAATGAATAGGAAGTGCCAACAAGAGTTTACCAACAAGGAAATGAGGGAAGATTGGAGAAGCTGTGTGTTCTGGGAAGTTTTATGGATAATATATTAAACAGCAACTAACAGATTGCAGGAAGGCCTGGAGGAACATTGTCCATGGGGTCATGATGGGTCGGACACGACTTCACAGCTAACAACAACAACAGATTGCAAGATGTGTTTCCAAGAGCTGTTAATGGAATGAATTGGTTGGCTAAATTATTACTCCTGAGTAAGCAGAGACTGAAAATGGCATATAAGGTAGCCATGTTCCAGAGAACAAGCTTCCTAACTAAACTGAGAGAAAATTAAGAAAAGTATGCCAAGGAGTTCAGCAGGGAGGTCCCCAGCAAATTTTGTTTCGAAGTCCAGAGTGTGTACTTGGTTAAATTTAAGAATATGAGAAGGAAAAAGAAGAAATAAAAACTATTTTTGATGCACTAAGAAGAAGCATGAGAAGGCGGGAGTCTGGATTTGTGAGCTGCAATGCTTGGAGCATGTTTGTTTTCCTGACTAAAAACAATCTGGCATATATTTTCAGGAAATGCAAATTTATAACTATCCTTGGAGAAAAGTCCAAGGCTTGAAGCAGTGAATAAATTTACTTCACCTGATGAAAAAAAGATAAGGATTTCCTAATTCTAAGAAAGGATTGTATTTGTATTTCTGTAAAGAGGACAGGGAAAGAGACACTGCAGAACAGGAAATGGGAGGATAGATCACTAAAGAGCAGAGAGGATTCAGCTGTGCTATATAATAAGGCAAAGAACTCACAATTAGTGACTTACTATTGAAAAAATGAAACAAAGATATCTCAACTGGAGCGATCAGCACATAGGCTGTTCTCTACCAGAAACCAAGATCAAGGACATTTTAGAATAACTTTCAGAGCTTATCAAATTCACAGTTATTACTTTCCTAATAATATATGTGAGGACAAATGGTACAGCAATAAACTGTACCAGACTCTAGAAAGGGTACAGAGAAGAGCAACAAAGATGATTGGGGGACTGGAGGCTAAAACATATAGGGAACAGTTGCTGGAATTGGGTATGTGTAGTTTAACGAAGAGAAGAGTAAGGGGTGACATGATAGCAGTGTTCCAATATCTCAGGGGCTGCCACAAAGAAGAGGGAGCCAGGCTGTTCTCCAGAGCACCTGAGAGCAGGACAAGAAGCAATGGATGGAAACTAGTCAAGGAGAGAAGCAACCTAGAACTAAGGAGAAACTTCCTGACTGTTAGAACAATTAACCAGTGGAACAACCTGCCTCCAGAGGTGGTGAATGCTCCAACACTGGAGGTTTTTAAGAAGAGACTGGACAGCCATTTGTCTGAAATGGTATAGGGTTTCCTGCCTGAGCAGGGGGTTGGACTAGATGACCTCCAAGATCCCTTCCAACTTATTATTATTATTATTATTATTATTATTATTATTATTATTATTATTATTATTATTATTATTATTTCACCAAGAAATCTGAAAATCTAAAAAAAATGCTTAAGAGGTTTCAGTGAATAGAAGAGTATTGGAAATGAGAATAAAAATATTGCAAGTCAGTAACTGGCTATAAAAATGGTGTCAGTTGGATAGGTGTGTTGTTGTTGTTTTAACAAAATCAGAATTGGAAGGGACCTTGGAGGTAATCCACTTCATTTCCTATTTGGCATAGATCTACTCCAGTAATTCTGACCAATGACAATCCAGCCTCTGAAGATATCTATCAAAGAAGAGCTTGCAATTCATGTGGCAGGCTGTTACACTAGCTGACAGTCAGAAGGAATACAGGTAGTCCTCGACTTAAGACCACAACTGAGCCCAACATTTCTGTTTCTAAGCAAGACATTTGTTAAGTGAACTTTTGCCTCAATTCACAATCTTTCCTGTCAGAGTTGATGAGTGAATCACTGCAGTTGTTGAGTTAGTGACACAGTTGATAAGTGAATCTGGCTTCCCTATTGACTTTGCTCGTCAGAAGGTCACAGAAGCTGATCACATAACACACACACACCTCCCGGGACACTGCAACCATCAGTTGCTAAGCATCTGAATTTTGGTCATGTGACCATAGGGATGCTGCATTGGTCAGATGTCATTTTTTCCAGTGCCATTGTAACTTTGAATGGTCACTAAATAAACTGTTGTAAGTCAAGGGTTACCTGTAACTGTATCTCAGTTTTGAACTATGGAGCTTGGTTATTTGCTTGCAGATATTTCATTACTCAACTAGGTAATGATATTACCTAATTGGGAAATGAGATATCTGCAAGCAAACAACCAGGAGATCACCAAGTAATCCACAATCATGGAGATGCTTTTGAGGTCTAGCCTGAATGTGCTTTCTTGTAGCTTAACCCATTGGTTCTATCCTGCCCTCTTTAGCCATCTCTCTTTATAGATATTTTCTTCCTAGTGGCTAAACATATTCAGGCCCTTTCATTGTTCCTCATAGAGCTTCATTTCCCTCCTCTGAACTTGCTCAAATTTGTTACTGTCCTTTTTGAACTGAGTGCCCAGAAAAATACTGTGAGTTAAGAAGGAGGTGGGCAGAGGAGCAAAGTAGCTAAGGCCCTGCTGATTGGACCTTCATTGCATTTAAACTGCCAGAGGTTGCTGGGAAAAGCTACAATACTGTGAGTTAAGAAGGAGGTGGGTGGAGGAGCAAAGTAGCTAAGCCCCTGCTGATTGGACCTTCATTGCATTTAAACTAAATATAGTACTCCAAATGGGATTGGATAAGGCCAGAGCAGATCTGAACAATTACTTCTGTGATTTGCAATCTAAGATAGCAGTTGCCTTTGATGAATGTTGTTCCCCACAAATGTTTTTACCAAAGCACGGTGTAGTGTATGCTCTTAAAGCATACACGGAATGTCAGCACAGCAGGGGGCTGGACAGCTCCAGGCTATAACCGCTTTTGGCGGGAAAGCCTGAATAGAGCTAGTCGTTGACAGCCCCAGGGCATGGTCAGCTCTGGCGGGAAGCCAGGGTTTAAATCCATTGGCCACCTGCACTGGCGGGAAGCCCAGGTTTGAATCTATTGGCTGTGATTCACCTGGGTAGGTATAAAGAGACGCCAGGTAACCCCTTTGCTTCAGCTTCATTCCTGATCAAATAAAGAAGTACTACCCAGCTCAAGTGTCCGTCTCTCTGTTGAAATGGAAACAGACTCTTAAGTGTCCATCTCTCTATGAAATGGAAACAGACTCTTAAGAATTTGAGCTGAAACTATTGAAAATGTGAGTGTTCCTGTTCAGTGAAGAATTAGAAAGATTCTTGGCTTATACAATTCATGGCCTTCATTGTCCTTATACTAATGCATGAGTATGAAAAATAAACAAGATGAATTCGAATTTTTAATTCAGGAAGACAGATATGATTTAAAAGATATAATGCAGACTGGGTGGAATGGCTGAAATAAAGGAACCATAAAACCATAAATGAAGGTTACAGTTTGTCCCAAAGGAACAGAAGCAATAAAAAGGAAGGAGGAGTTACATACTATCTTCAAATTATCCTGCTCAGAAATCAAATAAGTGAACTTGGCAATGCTATAAAGAGCATCTGGGTTAAAATAAGTTCAGGGGGGGGGAATAAAAGCAATACTGTTGGTAATGTCTACTATCACCCATCCAATCAAATTGCAAATTCAACAAGGCATTAAAATCATAGTGAACATCTGTTAGGAGACCAATTCTGCCAAGCATAGTCCTCCTAGGACAACTTTCTCCTTCAGGGGATAGACGAAGATGTAAGATGATTTAGTTATCTTTGAACTGATATTAACAAGAAAAACTTAGCTGAGGGAGTGGAAGTTGCAAGAACACTGGGGGAACGTGTCTGTGGAACAATGCTGGTTTTGATTTATTTAGAGAAAATAAAACTGAGCATAGGCCGTATCTTTGATTTTAAAACAGCAAATTTTAATAAATCAAGACCAGTAATAGCAGTATATTATGGATGAAGAAACTAATGGAATATGGGTAAGAATTCCTAAAGGAGATACTGTACTAAAAGCACAAATGCAAGCAGCTCCAATAAAATGGACATTACAAAAAGTCAGTGTCGCTACACAAAAGGTTTAGGAAAATCTGAAACAAGAAAGGACATACAAGAAATAAACAAACAGCCAGGTCACAAAAGAACACAAAGAACTACCCGGAAGGCTGAAAGGCTCAGAATCATAGAAACATGAACTTTAGAGGCCATTTAAGTTCAACCTATAGCTCAGAATGAAATTTTAACAGGGATGGGATTCTTCAAGCCATTTGGGGGGCGGGGTTACTTTAATTTGGATTCCTGCAGTAAACAAGGAGCTGGACATGGATTCAGTGCCCTCATCCAAGTTTAATTTTTTACCCAACATTAAGGTGCTGAAGGCTTCTCTAGTGTTGAATCCAGAGGAGGACTTTGTTTCTCTTGTGTTAGCTCTGCCAGTGTGCTTTTGAATATATTTTCTGTTGCTTCAGAGAGGACACTTCAAATCCTTGCATTCAATTCACAAGAAAAATATTTAAATATGTATTAGGCATAATTTTCCTGATGGTTCTAGTTATACAATTAGTTCAGAACATAGGAGACAACCACTTTTCAGCAAATCAGCAGGAGTCTAAGAAGTTGCATGAAACATAAAGACCAGCAGATCAAAGGAATGTAAGACTTCTGTCCCCAGCAAAGACACCTTTCTTCATTTGTATCTCCAAAAACATCAATTGTGACAAAAGTAATAGGTTTTTTTCCCTTCTTTAGTGGTGTGCCTGAATTTCCTCAACTGTGCAATAATCATTTGTCCATCCAAAGAACTGGAAGGCTATTGAAGCCATCAAATGTAATCCACTGCTCCATGCAGGAAACCAAACAACTATCTTCAACACATTCTGTAAAAGGCAACCATCACTTGTTCAGGTATTTGACTACACTTTCAAACAACTTGTTCTAATGTTCAAACAGAACTTTCCTTCCTGCCTTCTAAAATATAGTTATTTTTCCTTGCCCTGCAGTTTGGAACAACAGAAAATGGGTCTTTGGTGTAGTATCCTTTCAGCAAATTACAAAGTATTGTTATATCTTCTTTCGGTCATATCTTCCCAGAGTTAAACCCACCCAGATCCCTCTGGTTTTTCTCATAAGGTTTGTAAACATGTGTGTATGACAAGTGCTAAGAGAATGCTATTGCTCACTTGATTTGTATGCAATTTTTATATTCATAAAACATTCCCATGGATTTATATTTCCTGATAATAATCATATTGCCATGTTTGGTTCTATATATACTTCTAAAGAAAAATGTAATCACATCAATGGAGTATCAGGTTTGGGAGAATGCAAGGATGGACTTGAGGACAAAGCCCCATGCTTAATCCCTGGCATCATTTGCTGAAAGAATTTCAATATGAAAAGGAAGTGTTTTTGTTTGAAATCACTTATCTGCAAGAGCTCACAATGTGAGGGAGTATAGAAGGCAGCTGCAAATATTCAAATGCACAAATGCGAGGGGAAGCTTTTATATATTCCATAATTTAAAAAAAAATCTTTTGGTTTAAAATTATAATACTAAAATCATTCCAATGTCTATTTCTCATTTAACAAGGCATTATAAATTGGAAACTGGACCCTCAGAAATGCAACTGAGCAAATTGTAGACCAGTGTTTCTCAATCTTAGCAACTTTAAGGCTGGTGGGGAATTCTGGGAGCTGAAGTCCACATATTTTAAAGTTGCTAATGTTGAGAAATATTGCCATGGAACTTCAAACTATCAACTTTCAAATGATACATTGGCTGGATTTCTGGTACATATACAATATAATGAAAAAAGGGACGTGGTGGCTCAGTGGGTTAGGACGCTGAGCTTGTTGATCAGAAGGTCGGCAGTTTGGCGGGTCGAATCCCGAGTGCTGCATAACAGAGTGAGCGCCTGTTACTCATCCCAGCTTCTGCCAACCTAGCAGTTCGAAAGCACGTAAAAATGCAAGTAGAAAAATAGGGACCACTACGGTGGGAAGGTAACAGTGTTCCGTGCGCCTTTGGCGTCTAGTCATGCCGGCCACATGACCACGGAGACCTCCTCGGACAAACGCTGGCTCTACAGCTTTGAAACGGAGATGAGCACTGGCCCCTAGAGTCGGAAACGACTAGCACGCATGTGCGGGGGAACCTTTATCTTTACCTTATACTTCTATTCCACTTTCATTTTGTTTCATTGCAAACTGGCTTTTGAAAATCATCAGGAATTTGAGAAATTGATGAATGAAACTATACAGTATTCTATATAATTTCAAAACTACAAACTTGCAGTGGTTGATAAATTTTTTTATCATATATATGTATCAGGTGCAATTCTGTCAATTGGCACTTTTGTTGTTGATTAGCATAGCTAATTTCTGCTTGGCCATATTCTTCCATATTGGACATTGCTTTGAAACAGCAGTACAAACTAGCTGGAGAAATATTATTTCTAAATCCATAACAACCTAAGAGATTCCACAAAACCTTTACAGTTATGTTGTGTAAATATGAAGTGTTGAAAAATCTGCTGGCTTTTAAAGAACAAGTAGCAATAGCAATAGCACTTATATTATCCCCAACAATCTGGCTTCTCATTTTACCAACCTCGGAAAGATGGAAGGCCTTGAGCTGGTGAGGATCGAACTCCTGGCAGTCAACAGAATTAAGTCTGCGATACTGAATTCTAATCACTGTGTCACCATGACTCCTAAGTAGAAATTTAAATGAACTTAATATTAATAATTAGAAGTCAATGAGTCATTTTGAGTCCTGGTGACCTTATAAACAAATGTTAATCATTTCTGTTGGCCTTTATTTTTATTTGGTGGTACACAAGATAGTGAGAATTTCCAGCACTTCTAAGTATATTGTTTTCTTCTTCCTTCTCTTCCTTTTTCGTCCTCTTCATTCAATCTTGTTAAGATATTGATATTCTGCTCCCTAGTTTTAAAAACCTCAAACTGCTTTTCAATTTAAATAACAAAAAATAATAATAAGCATTGGATAAAGGTGTGGGAGAAGGAGTCCTTAAAAGTTGAAGGAGGCACGTGGAGAAGTTGTAAATTGGGAAGTATTGAAAAGAAAGCCATATTTCTTGGTGCGCTGGAAATAAGGTTAAAGCTTATGAAGTTGTCTGGTATTTGTTGAAGCCAAGGATGTGACGGGAAAAGGAATTTTAGCAGGCAAAGTAGGTACCGAAGGTAACTAACTGTTTGAGAAGCCCTGGAAGAGTAAATTGGATTGAGCAGGTGCAAAGAGACAGGTGGGGAAATAAGCTAGGAAAGGAGAGGACGTGGAGGATTTCCTACTGGAAGTTGGGTTAGCAAGCAAGGATTATTCACTGGGTTCAAATAGCTTACTACTAGGAAGTAATAATCCTGGAGATGTTTCTCAGTGCAATACACCTGGTCATCTCTACCCCTGCCAAACTTGTAATGGTGAGAACCAGCAAACACAGCATTAAGCATCTGTACTTCTTCCACCTAACTAATAATAGATGATTACTATTACTATTTTAAAAACAGTTATTCCATACCCCATCCTCTGAGCTATGGAGTAACAACAATCTCCCTATTCTTCATGACCTAGAAAAGGCAAATAATTAGGACTTTTGCAGAAGCAACTAAAAAAAGGAGAGGGTATTTAGATATCAAGACATTATGTTTCTTGCAGATAACTTCCCCGTGAAATAAATGCTGATGACATGATATTGTACATTTGCAACCAGCCATGTTCTAACAGCTGCAACCATCGCTGTAAATTGCAGTATACAGTACATGAACCTTGCTTGGGGAAGAAAGCAATGGATAGCTGAAGGCCAAGGACTAGGAAGTGAGGTAAGCCAAGGGATTGGAAATCCAAGCCAGGAACTTTTACACGGATTGAGAATCTGAGTAGAAACTGACTAGAAAGGTTAAGATCAAGTTTGCTGATAAAAACTGGTGAGATAATGAGGGGAAATCTAGCTGGATATGTTACAGCAATTGCAAAACTGACTATATGAATTAAGATCAAATTTGCTGATAAGGGAGAATCAATTTGGGCAGTTTGCCTTTGTTTTACCATGACTGTGAAACTGACAAGGGTTAAGCAGGAGTTTATTGATAATGTAGCCTATGAAACTGAGTAGAACAGCACCTTTTAAAATTTTTGAGATCATGAAACAATTATATGCTTTACGTGTGTTTGGGTGTGTGATGTCTTCAAAAGTCTCATTAACTTTAATGGGCAGATTCTTTAAAGTGGGAGTTCTTTTAGGGTCTCATGAAAATCTGATAAAACATTGGGCTCCTTTAATGAAGGGCACAGAGAAACTGCACTCACTCAAAGTCTGAAACACTTTTTTTCCAATTATCTTTTTAAGTGTACATAGTCCTCTAACACCATGTCAGAGATAATATGGAAAATTAAAATGAAGAACTACTGCTATCAGGGAAATTCTCCTCTGGGTTTACCACAGGATGCCCAATAGCACATATTGACTTGGACAAATGAGGCTCTAACCTTGAGAAGGTGAAACATGCAGAGTGAATGCTGTGTAATTTTTTTTTCTGCAATCAAACTTCCTGTGATGCAATTGTTGTTAGTTGCAAAGTCGTGTCCAACCTATCGCGACCCCATGGACAATGTTCCTCCAGGCCTTCCTGTCCTCTACCATCTTCTTGAGTCCATTTAAGCTTCAGTGACTCCATCCAGCCACCTCATTCTCTGTCGTCCCCTTCTTCTATTGCCCTCAATCTTACCCATAATTCATTTTTTACATTACTTAACTATTACTGCTGAAAAGGACAGTGTTATAATTCTGAAAGTCTGTTCCCTTCAGGACCAAGATTGTTGTACAAAAAGCTTGATTGGGCTTGGGGATCTCTCAGAAATGCTCACTTCTGTCACCATGAACATCCATTGGTCTAAGCCTCTGTATTACTACAGAGACCAAAGCTTGGCTTGCAAATAAAGCATTAGCTGGATTCTGTTTTCAGTCAGGCCATGCATGCTGGAGTCTTTTTCAGCTTCTTCACTTTGTGGTTGCCTGACTAAGAGCTTCCCACCACCACCATTACCATCAAATTGCTCTTCATGCAACTATATTTCCTCCCAAGAGCATGGAAAAAACTTCTACACCTAATTTGGCCCTTGGGTGTTGCTCCAGCATTCAACACAGACCTTTAATTTTGGGGGTGGGTGGTTTGGCAATGAAAATGAATTACATTTGCTAGTTTCTATTTATTCTGATGTAGTCTGCACACGTACCAGTGGTCTTCATTAACTCTGGAAAGTTGGACAGTGAGTGCAAACTTAAAAATCCTTTACTTAGTTTAACTGAGGGTAAAAGTAAAGATGATTTTGTTCAGTCATTCCTACCAACCACACATTAAAGCACTTTATTGAAACCTGGGACTTTCCTGAAATCTGAACAGATGACTATGGCTGCAACAGCAAAGGGGAGAAAGCTGAAGGTGAAAGACAAGCAATTACTTTTAAGGATGAATACAGATACACAGCATTTTGGCAGGGAAACATTGTGGAAGAAACAGAAGGAAATTGTTCTCCTTATTTGCAACTGCGAGGACTAATTCACTGGCTCTGATTAATTAGTCTTGTGACAATAACAAGACTCTTCTTTCCCAGTTCACAAGATCAGAATTGCAGTATTAACATACACACAAATGTAGCAAACTCCATATGAATGGGGCAAGACACAATAGCAGCCACACACTTCCAAATCATTCCTTGGGACCACCAACAGGTATAAATGGCTGCATCACATGAGACCACCTTCCTTTTACAATATAGTGTGTGAGATTATTGAAGTTTCCAAATGAATGCCAAGGAAATTAGAAAGCAGTTTTGCCACAGCTGGGAAACACAAAGAGTTGCTGAAACCTTTTTTTTTCAGGTAGGAGCTGTTTACCAGATTACAGAAGACTGAAATAATTTCTGAAATTTTTTATCTGTTCTTTTCATTTTATATTTTATCATCTAGTATGTTTGTGGCACTCTTCTTCATGTCACACGGGATTGAGTTCTTACGTATCATGCAAATTTTGTGGCTTATATGATCTCTTTGTTTTTTGTTCTGTTTCTCCCCACCCAGCCACCTCCCTATTTGCTTTAGGGAGTCGGTGGCTTAACAAAATAAAAAAAAGTCAAAACCACAGTTTTGGCCACCAATAAGGAGTAAATGAAAGACCCCAGCGAGTAAGACTCTGAGGCTGTGTTTCTCAAACTTGGCAAATTTAAGATGTGTGGACCTCAGCTCCCAGGCTTTCCCAGCAAGGTTGCTTTCTTATAAGTTAGTCACAACCAGAAGTAGGTGACACAAATTGACAATGGTACATAAACCATCCCAGTTTGTAATCTTCAGAGTTGCTTAATCAAACAGAGACAAATGCCCTGGTGTGCTGCTATTCACAACCAACTGGCTCCAAGGTTACTAAGTCTGTAGAAGAGCCATTTTCTCCTTGAAACCTGAAACAATTTATTTGACCTGAATGATATCAGGTGAATTATATCAAGTGCTGGATGGCTCCAAAATAAAAGAAAAAGGGCATGCAGTTCTAAATTCTTAATTCTCATGTTAGCTTGCCACCAAGAATGCTGCACAGTACTCAAAGAGGAAACTGTGAATGTGTATCCCTGTCTAACCTGTGTCAAGTAGATGTTCCTGTGCTAGCTAGAGATTTCTTTCCAACTGACTGGAAAGTCTAAAGGCATTCTCTGCACCTCCATGTTGCTTTTAAATGTCTCAAAAGGAAGGTTCCTGTCATAGATGTTCACACTATGGTACATTTGGATCATGTGTGCATTAGCATGTTGTAAAGGCAATCAGGGTGGCATAAATAGCATCACAGTGCAAATCCTCCCCCTTTGCCATGTATGTTTGCAACACTGCACATACATTCCCAAAGGTTTGCAGTACAATGCTGTATGGATTTTATGATGCTGTTATGCTGGATTTCTCCTTAGTTGCCTCCTCACTCAGAGTTATGAGATTACTTTTTCATAAGCCTGGTGTTTATACTTTACTTATATTCTGGTAGATAACGAAACAGTTCTGGGGTCTCCTGAAGATTAATGGATTCACAGATTATCTAAAGCCAACTTCTGATGCAACATTTGTGCCTTCAAAAATGAAAAAGAAAAGCTACCATGGGAAAAAATTATATAGTAATAGTAGTTTTAATGAACCCGTAATGGCCTGGCCACATTTAAATTGATTAGGATAATTTCAGGATAGTGTTTATGTTGTATGGCTAATAAATAACATTAGTTCCATTTTCCCCAATATAAACTATTTAATTTTCAGGGACTTGATAATCAATCACTTAACAGCTCAGCCTGTGATTTTTGCAAAGCAGCATAGCTCAAAATGCTTTGCTTTCTGAGGCAATAGGCCAACACCAATTCCCTCCCTTCCACTGAAGAATTAAATCTTATTCAATTACTGGTAATCAAAAAACTTTCAGCCCTGTATCCAAGGATAGCAGTCTAGCTGTACAAATTTGAAAGTAGCCATGTATTTTAATCAGTCCTGACTTCCAATGTTTCACACAGTTCCTTTTCCTAACATCTACTGTCTGAGGCAGCTGCCTTGATAGGCCAAATGATTACCTTATGACGAAAAAACACATTTAATAAATAAATAAGAACAGCTCAGCAAAATCCTGAAAGTTTTGACTTTTAAAGAATCGTGATTTCTTTGTATCGTAGCAAGCTGTGGCAACAGCCACCAATTCCATATTCTGTTAAAAACACATGAATGGAAGAAGTTGGTGAGAAGCTATATACATATACAGATGTGTGTTTGTGTATGTGTGTGTGTGCACACGTGCATATGTATATTCTGTCATATAGTGAAGAAAACTTAGAGCTATCAGTTCTTGGCTGGTCATGTGCTTTTTCGTATGATAGCTAATCAGCAGTAGGAATTAACAAAAGTCAGGACATCCATTATTATAAAGATCCACCAATTCTATAAGCCCATTTTGTTCAATATTTTCTTTATGAAGTAGAGATCTCATCTTCTGTATGTGCATCTGCAAGTATTTAATCAGTTATCAAATTTGTTCGAGAGATGGCAGCCCACCCCTTTTCCCACACTTACATTCTTTAGATAGAGTTGGGTGAGAGGAACATCTAGAATTTGCATTAATATACTTTCAGCTTCTCAGGCCACGTAACAGACTGAACAGATCACTGAACAGACTGGCATTTATATGGTGTTACAAGTGGCATGATCCAACATCAGCCAACCCCACTGCATTCTGAGTTGAAATTGCCTATAATTAGGGAAATTAGAATTCTAAATTGTAAGGGCACGCTTTAGAACAGTGTTGCTTTTCATCATATCCTCAGTAAGCCACATCATCAGATAATGATATCACATAATATCAATTTGAAATGAGATGTTTCTTGTTCTGAATAATTGAGTGTATGCTTCCAGTTTTAATTGGTCATTAGTTTCTAGTGGGTTTGGGCCAAAATGAATGTGGTTAATCATTCTCTGGGCCTCCAATTATCAAACAGTATGTCAGATCAGGAAACTGCAGTTGATGATGACATATAATAATGGGCCAAATTTATTATGAATTCTTTTGATAAGATTAAACTTTGCTCTTCCCTTACTGTGCCTCTTCTCTGCTTTCTAAATTGCATGTCTCTCAATGCCATCTTCTTGTAACTTACTGTATTCTCAACTATGATAAATTGTATATCTAAAAATAGTTCTATATTAAATATTCATTAAATATTCATTAAATAAATACATAAATACCTAGCTGGGTACACGTGCCCCAGGGATCAGCAAAAAACAGGGAGATAGGCAACCCAGGGCAGCAGGAAGAACATATCTAGCCCTTATAGGCAAAGCAACACAACCCATAAGACAGTTGCTTTAAAATGTCAAAATGCAGCAGAACATTAGTTGTTGAATGACATAAATCATCGTGCTATTGTGGACTTTTAAGTGCCCAAAATAACAAGTTTGATTTGGATATGATCAGTATTGACTGGAAAAGAAAGAGGAGCAAAGAGCAATACAGGTACTCCTAAACTTATAGCAGTCCATTTAGTAACTATTCAAAGTTACAATGGCATTGAAAATGTGACTTATGACAGTTTTTTATACTTACAACTGTTGCAACATCCCGATTGTCATTTAATCAAAATCTGGATGCTTGGCAACCAATCGATTTATGACGATTGCAGTGTCCCGGGGTTATGTGATCCCCCTTTGTAACCTTCTGACCAGCAAAGTCACTGGGGAAGCCAGATTCCCTCAACAACTCTTACTAACTTAACAACTGCAGTGATTCACTTAATAACTGTGGCACGAAAGTTCGTAAAATGAGGCAAACGTTACTTAACGAATGTCTCACTTAGAAACAAAATGTTTGGGCTCTATTGTGGTCATATGTTGAGGACTACCTGTATTTGTGATTCTAACTCAGGCTGCAAAATGTTGTGGGTCAGCCATACAAATTACCCCTTATATGTCACATGGAGGTTCCCCCCCCCAATTCTTCTCCTGGTCTTGCAATTGTAACTGCACGTTGTTGTTAGTTGCGAAGTCGTGTCCGACCCATCGCAACCCCATGGACAACGTTCCTCCAGGCCTTCCTGTCCTCTACCATCTTCTTGAGTCCATTTAAGCTCATGCCTACTGCTTCAGTGACTCATTCTCTGTCATCCCCTTCTTCTATTGTGTAACTGCACAAGTGATAATCAACAGTAAAACTAGAAGAAGAATATTGATCCTCCTTGCCCATAATGCAAAGCAGCTATTGCCTGTCCATATTGCCTCTTAATTTCAAACTGGTACATTTCTCTACCTCCTACAGAGGCTTATGAAAAATGTAGTATTATGTTAGCACCCTTTGTTGTTGACAGTTTACATGTTGTGGTAATTTCAATCCTCTCAAAAGGGTTATGAAGGGTGCAGAAAGACAATGTCAGTATGGGCTACAACCTAATGGCATGTGGTCATTCCAGAGGAAATTCCTCTACTGGATATCTTGCATCTTCTGCCTAAAGAACAGGAAGGCATGTGATAATATTGTGCAAGATGTGGATGGATTCCAACTGATATACGCAGTGCCATTCCCATGTAAACTTTTTCAATCCATGTACAATTAGAGAACTGGCTGTGATTAAAATTGCCACTAATGACATGCCTTTTCAAAAGCCACTCTATAGGAGGAGAGACATGTTAAACCATGGGTGTCAAACTCTATCGTGTCACATGACATATCATGACATATTGTGACGTTTTCTTCCTTTGCAGAGTCGGGGTGGGTGTGGTCTGCACGTGACACATCCAGCCCACAGGCTGCCAGTTTGACACCCCTGTGTTAGACTATGGTACACCAATATCAGAAAGAGTCTAGTAGCACAATACAATTTTGGTCAAAGGCACAGGGTTTTTTGGTCTGCAGTGCATTTCATCAGGTGCATAGAGTGGCGATGTAGGATATAAATTAGGGTGAGGTAGGGAGGGAAAAACAAGTTGTTTATGCAGATATAGGTTGCATGTGAAACAGATCACAAGTACCTTGTCAATTAATAACTGCAATATGCTAAAAACAGAAGCATTGTGTTTGCCTGGACATTTTGATATAATGAATATATGAATTCAACAATTTCTCACTCCTCCATGGTATTAAAACAGGGGTCTTCAAACTTGGCAACTTTAAGACTTGTGGACTTCAATTACCAGAATTCCTCAGCCAGCCCTGGCTGGCTGAGGAATTCTGGTAGTTGAAGTCCACAAGTCTTAAAGTTGCCAAGTTTGAAGACCCCTGTATTAAAGTCTCGTTGTTTTTTTCAAAATGCCCATTTTCAGAACTGCAATAGAGTGTCCTGAGAGGCTGAAATGCTCTGTTCTGACCTTGCCCTTTGATTAAAAGTAGAAAAGGCATATCCAGAAAATGCTATCTTTTATAACTAGTGAGATCACATGGCTCCATTAGATTTAGTATAATCTACTACTCCTTGGAAGTTGCCATTCATGCAAGGGCTTTTCCAAGCCCTGTTTGGAACATCTAAACAAGGATGCCAAGGACAGAGAGTATCCTGACTGGGGGCATGCAAAGTACTCAGCAGTCTATAGCTCTTCCCCCTACACATACTAACTGTGAACTCGTTTTCTGAATGCTGATCCGGTATAGCCAGAGTGAACCGTATCCACCTACAAGGAGAAACCTGACATTAAGATATTCCTGCACAATGCCCAGCCTTGAGCTGCTTGTCTGAAGACTTACGGTAGTTACAGTTCCTCGCCATGCTGGGTTCTCTTGCCCAAGCTAATTAAAGCAAAAAGTGAAGCTTTATCTGCAAAGTCAGAAGTCCAGTAGTTCAACCTTTTAAGACTTTTCCTTTGTACATCATTGCCTACAGCTATCAGGCTCCTGACACGTCAGCTTCTTCTCAGGGTCAGGAAAGTATTTAATTGGGGGAGAGAAGAGAGAGAGAGAGAGAAAGAGAAAAAAAACCTTCAATCAACTGTGCGTATGAAGTCTAGTATTTTCTGCACACTCACGGTGCCTCCCACAGTCCGCCTAGCAGTGTGTATGGGGCTGCCAGAAGAGGGTCAGGGCTTTGGGGCACTCCTCCTCCTTCTCAGGGCTTTGTCTGCGATCACTCCACATTTCTCTGGTATGTCATTGGCCACTGGGAGCTGATACCATTGCAGTGTCATTCAGATTGTTCGCCTGCAGGTTGTTTGAGTGTAAGGCATCAAGCTCTGCCTGCCTGCTTGCCTTGTTCTGCCTCTCTTTTTCCTTCCGTTCTTCTCCTTCTTGCCAGAAGTTCTCGGATAAGAGAGCCAAGTTTCACAGATGATCCTGAAGAACTAAAAATAGTAAATAACAAGCAAAGTGTCTTCCTTCCTATATTGCCTCCTGTTTTACACACAGACACACACACACATCTTGGTGTGAGTTATATTTTAAAAAGTGACAGCAAACAAAAAAAATGAGAGAAGGCTGTGTATGAATTGAGCATCACTTTTAACACTTTCCGGCCTTTCCTGGTCTTCAACAACATGGTCTGTTAAGGCTGCTAGGAGAAAATCCTGCCGTCATTTAGAAAGGGGCTACTGTAGATTAGGCTGCCTTCTAGGGGTGGCAAAGGGAAGGATGGAGGTCATTCTGCACTGGATAGAGCTTTCTTCTCACTAATTTTTAATTTAAATTTTAGATGGGGGGGGGTGTTCAGTCCAGGAGGGGACAAACAACCTAGAGAAAGAAAGGTAACTTTTTAAACTGGCTAGACAAACAGGGCCATGCCAGAGTGGTAAAGCCAGGAGAAAGAAATAATGGAAGTAAAGCAGTATTTTCAAAATGAGTAGAAACAGGAAGCTTTTTTTTTTTCTGTTGAGGGGTGCATTCCCTTGGGAATAATTAGCCGGAGGCAATGGGCCAGCAGTGGGTAGGGCCAAATCTAAAAACAGGTCCCCTTTTCCTTTATTCAATTTTTGAACCACTTCTGTAGTCGGGCAACTCCTCTCTCTCCCTCCCCTTTTCCAGTTCTGCTCTTCCTGCGTTTCTCGTTTCTGTTTCTTTTGGGTACCTACCTCCTCTTCTCTTTTTCCTCCTCACCAGGAAGTTTCTTAAGAGAACAAGACTTGCTTTGCCAGAACACTCAACGACCAGTTTGCTGACTGCTTTGGAAATGAGGTCAAGCCTGCTTGGGCCACCAGGTTCCATGCTGTTCTTCACTCATCAAGAAGGGCATCACAGAGACAGTCTTGAGTCCATCAGGCTAAATTTAACCACATCCCAAGCTGCATGCATCAACTAGTGACAAAATAAGCTTTTGAATACTAGGGAACATCTTTTCTGTTACAGGAAGCTTGTCAAGCACAGCCCTGGGAGAACAGACAAAGGACCTGAGGAAACTGCTATTTCACTATACAGTGAAAGCTGGTGTGACAACAGCAAACTCACACCTTACACTAAGCCATAATGAATACGTTGCTTGATTTTGGTTTAGTATGTTGTGTGGACCTCCTACAATTTGTAGACATGATTCATGGCTTATTGGGATTATGAGCCCACCAATTGTAGCTCATTCAGCAAACCATGGATAAGCAAACCATGACTCACTGCAAGATTTGAATCTAGGAAAAAACCTAGGAACACTCAATGAGAAAGTCCTTTAGATAGCAAGTTTTCTCAACCTTGGCTTATCGTTTGCTACACTGTATAATAATTGTTAACGTGAATAAGATTTGGTAAAGCAGACACACTGATGCAAATACAAAAAGCAGGCTAATCAGAGCAATAGTCTTCCCTCTAATAATGTATGGATACTAAGAACAGCTGTATTGTGCTGGCATAAATTATTGTATCTACCATGGACAGCCAGAATAACCAACAGAGAGATGCTGAATCATATAAAACCAGAAATATTACTAGAAGCCAAAATCACAAGACTACATTTGATTTGAGAATTGAGGCCTTTGAACTCTGGTGCTGGAGAATTGAGGCCTTTGAACTATGGTGCTGGAGAAGACTCCTGCGAGTCCCTTGGGCTGCAAGGCGATCAAACCGGTCAGTCATAGAGGAGATCAACCCTGACTGCTCTTTAGAAGGCCAGATCCTGAAGTTGAAACTCAAATACTTTGGCCACCTTATGAGAAGGAAGGACTCACTGGAGAAGAGCCTAATGCTGGGAAAGATTGAGGGCAATAGAAGAAGAGGACGACAGAGAATGAGGTGGCTGGATGGAATCACTGAAGCAGTAGGCGTGAGCTTAAATGGACTCCAGAAGATGGTAGAGGACAGGAAAGCCTGGAGGAACATTGTCCATAGGGTCGCGATGGGTCGGACACGACTTCGCAACTAACAACAACAACATTTGATTTATTTTGGCCATGTCATGCGTGTAAATTCATTGAAGAAGTCAATAATGCTAAGAACAGAAGAAGCTTCTTGGACGAGAAGTGAAATGTCTTCAAGCAAAACGAAGCATGTCCAGTTGCTTTTTGAAAAAGCACCTTTGGGATAACCATGACTTGGAGACTGAGAATCTCCACAGACGATGCTAGGAATGGTTAGTGGATCAAGAAGAAGGGCAAGCAAAGAACTTGCTGGCTTAATACCATCAAAACTGATACAAAGATGAACATCCAACAACGGACAAGGTAGCATGGAGAACATTTGCCTATAAAGTCACCAAGTGTCGGACATGACTGAACAGTGGAGAATGAATGATGATAATTCTACCCATTTCATTGTGATTACGGTAACAAAATGGATGATAGAGCTTAAAATTGCTCCTGAGTTGCTGAATAGATGTTAACTGATAACTAGGAAATAGTTAATCTGCAAAAGGCGAGACTGAAGGCCCACTTACTTGGAAGTACATTCTATTTAAATCAACAGGATGACAGGTAAATTACAAATTATTTCATAGTCTAGTCAATTTGTTTATGGGTTGGGATTTCTTGGAGGTCCAGCACTTCCACCCATGAATCTGTGTTTGCCCCTTTCTTTTCATTCTTCTCTCCCTTTTAAAAGAAATGTTACATATGTAGGGATGGGGAGCAATGTTTTAAATAGCCTCATCTCTTTTTGATAAAGTACATTCATTTTAATATGGCCTGCCAGCACTCATCAGAAATACAAGTACATACTTAGATAGGAAATAGTTGCTTGCCAGGAGTACAGTCTTCAACATGCAAAACTGTATTTACTAGTTCAATAGACTAGTTAGGACTCATAAGTACACTCTTTACAAACAGAAAAAATAGCTACACAATCCCATAAGGCAGTTTGCTATCCATCATCAAAAAATTCACCTGTAAACTATATCCTATTCTAGAATTTCTAAGTATAATCATCTTCAATAAGTTCTCCAAAACTGCAGGGTTCTGATAAACAATGTAAAGCATGCCACTGTTCTACAAATACAGGCCCAGGGTTAAAAGATATTTAGGGTAACATGGGCTACACATGGGCTGCACTCCATTGTCCTTTAGAAAAGATGGTTTACTCCCCAACCTTTTGGGCACCAGGGACCGCTTCCGTGGAGAGAGGTTTTTCTGCAGACCGGAGGGTGCATGGTTTTGTGTGCTGCCTGCATCTCGCGGATGGGGCTTTGCTTGTTTGGGCGGCCCAGTTGCTGGCATGCCACAGCCCGGTACTGGTCCACGGACCAGGGGTTGGGGATCCCTGGTTTCCTCCTTAACTTTAGCAGAATTCTCTAAAACTGACTTTTCCTTCTATTTTAGAACTGAAAATCCAGGAGCTCACACAGATTTTCCAAAGTAGAAACATTTCTCTTTTGGAAGAGATCAGAGTACATCAAGTGTTTCAAAGAGGGGATGCCTAGGATTTTCTCCAACAAAATCTTCATTGCCCATCTCAAATTGCAATGTGTTACATTAGCAAGAATCATCTTCCAATTCAGGAGAAAACTCAAAAGTCTTTTAAAGCAATTTTTATTTTAGGAATGACTTTTTCTTCCATTAGAAAAAAAATTTCCTCTTCCCACTGTTCTGTAGCATTTCCTTTTAAGAGTTAAAAACAAATAATAATATTTGACCATAACGTTCTTACTTTGATTCTGACAAATCTAATTTTAAGCATAATAAAATGAAGTGATAAGAAGTAATTAAAATTATGTATGTACACCAGTAGTAAACTAATGCCTTTAGAATTGGAAGGGGAAGTAGATGTACCTAAGAATCATACCATAAACAAGAGAGATACAGCTAGAGTGCATAATTAAATTATGGATTCATATAGTAAAATTAATTTGCATGCTACCTTGGATGCAACCGGTGGGACATAGAATATTCATCCTAAACACTGTAAAATTGATACTATTAAGTGTGAAGTTTACATAACAGTCCTGGGGAAAACCTGTGTTTTTATTCATAGGATCAGTGCTTTTTTTTGTCATAGAATTCACCGGAATGGAATTCTGGCACCTTTTTTTGACAGATTTTCCAAGTTTTAAAACTAACTTTTGAAAATTTGATGTTTAGTCCACATGGACTTGAATCACCCTGTCAAGCATAGCAGGTCGGCGGCAAAATCATTAAAATGGTGCATGTGGGCTACTTGTGTATCGAGTCCAATGCATGCGTACTTTGTCCGGCTGCTCGGATTGGGGCACTGCTCAGCTTGTGATTGGTCATGTGGTTGCACACTGAGTGCTTATTACGGGCGACGACCGTATGTTTTGTTACACAACTGATGTGTGTGGGTGTGTGATTGACTATGTGTGAAAGGTAAATAAAAGATTAACAAAATGTGAATTCCGGCACCTTTTTTCTTACAAAAAAAGCACTGCATAGGATACAATCAAGAACCAGCAAAACTGCTGATGATTTATAGCTGTCTTCAAATGGCTGTTGATCTATTTCACAAAACGAGCAGGCTGAGCCAAACCCACTGTAATGTATTGGGCTTTGTCTTGTTAAGGGACTGTAATGTATTGGGCTTTGTCTTGTTAAGGGAACATCACGTGGGTTAATTGCTGGAAGGTTGCTTAAGCAGGGAAGCTGGCTAACGGCTCCCAGCTCCTCAGACAACCCGTCTCCAGCACCGCCATTGGCTGCTTCTATTGGCCGCTGCCTAGAGGCCAGGGTATAAATTGCTGCATTCGTAGCCCGCTTTCTCAGTTCAATTCCTGCAAGCAATAAACAATGTTCTTTGCTGAACTCACTCACCTCGCCTGTCATTGAAGCAACGAACCCAGTATCTAACACCCACCATCTGAGATGTACCATATGCAGCTCCAGTACACAGTCCAGATACAGAAAAGGGAGTGGAAGGCAATGTTGCCATGACAATACTTTCACCAGACCTCAAATTGATTCTATTCACACTACCATGATGACCAGCCTTGTCATTAGCATTTTAACCATTACATTTGCTCAAATATTTCTTTATTTACAGAAGTTAAATTTCCAAAGAAAGCTATGATTAACAGGTAGCAAAAGATGGTGCATTACTGTTCCCAATGGGTCTCCATGGGCTTATTGTAGAAATGGCTCTGTCATAAAATCAAGCCAGTTCTGGTCCTCATGCTCCCTTGAATTCAGTGAGCTGTCTTTCGAACTAACTTACCTCATAAGAGCTGTTGCAGCAAGAAAATGGATGGAAAATCTTCCTACAGTATTATTAATCATTTTCACAGCTCAGGTGCCGAAGGGCATCTTAAAAATTATCATCTGTCTTTCTGTCTTTCTGTCTGTCTGTCTGTCTGTCTGTCTGTCTGTCTGTCTGTCTATCTATCTATCTATCATCCATCCAATTTACACAGCCACCTGTCTCACTAGGCTAGGGCAATCCTGGGCAACAGACAGTGAATTAAAGTTTTTAAAAAAAGACAACAAAGAATCCAAAATAATTTAATAAGAGGACTCAAAATCAATGGACAGCTTATAAAAATTTTCCAAATTCCCTCCCCCCCACAAATTTTTTTTAATGAGTTATCAATATATTACTCCAATATCTTTTTCAACTTTGAAACAGATCTAATGCTGTCTGTATAATGGAAATTTGTATAAAGTTTTCTTTCTGCCAATCCATGTATTTCAAAAATAAGAGCTGCTGTAGAAGCGTCATGTTTGTGTATTGTATGAAATTTTGTACTGACGACTCCTGAAATAATTGATTTTAAACTGAAAGCCATCTGGTACAGTAATTATGGACAGCAGATTTCTTAGTTCTTGAAAAATTCCCATTACTTATTTGTTTAGTGTCACTATTATTTTCAGGATCCATTGCTGATTTATCCCCTTTATGTGCCCACAAATACCTTGAAGTGCTGTAGAAATGATTACTATGTTGAAGATACTAGAATCTATTACATAAAAGCAAAAACTGTAATAAATTTGTCAATCTTCAATGCATCACAAGGTTCTTTTTAGAAATAAGTGATGTAGGGCTCTGCTCTTCTTCATTTTACAAATAATCCCCTGTGGAAAATATTTTGGAATTTCATACAAGAGAACTCATTATGTATTAGTAAATGATGGTGACCTGTCAAGATTTGTGATTTTGAAACCCACTTTTATAAGCATATAATTTAAGTCTAACGTTTGGAGCTATAATTTTGTGCACCTAGCTGTGTTCACCTTGGCACAGCGAAAGTTAAATTACGAGCATTCAATGACATAATGATGCAAACCCTAACCCTTATATACTTGCATCCTGATGCCTGACCGAAGTATTTAAATCACTGAATGTAAGTTTGCTTCAGATTCCTACAACTTGAGCTTAGAGGAAAGAGGTAGTCAGCTCGGGTCTTACATCACAGGCAGGATTCCTTGCTTATTTTGCATGACATAAAAAAAATCAGAAATATTATTTTTAAAAAGTTTTGGGGTGTTGGAACAGATTGCCTCTCCCTTACTGTAAATTCAACCTGTTGGCAAACACCTTTCTATCATTGGAGGCACAAAGGGAGCGTGGTGGCTGCCATGATCAGGACGCTGGGTTGACAATTAGCAAGCCCATGTTCAAGACCCAAGTGCAGTCTGTCACAGAGTGACTCCTGCCGCAAGTAGATAGGTAGGTACCACTTCAGTGGGCACATTAACAGAAACATGAAATGAGCCCCCAATCGGGTCTCCCCCAGGAAACAGTGATGTCCCCGGCTAATCTTTTCAATCCAGAAGTGCCTTAGGCGCTTCCAACACAAACAGGATGGGGAATTGGAGACACACAAATAGATTTCCTCCTATATTCCAGTTGTTTCTAACCTGATGCCCACCAGATGTGGTAAATAACAGCCATGAGGACTAGATTCTGGGGGAGTGGCAGTTGAACACGTTTGATGAGAAGATTAGAGAAAAATGGAATAGAGGGTACATTCAATTCTGCTTATGCATTGATAGAAGACATCTGCCAGCAACTTGGTACATTCTCTGTGCTCTGCCCAATTTTTTTTGTTACTTTGCATGTCACTCCAATCCTTTTAATCTAATTTTCCATGCCTAATGTTGATTGTCCTGTAACCATTCACTTCACAGCCACTTAAATCCTAAAATTCTCTGGTGCTTAGCCAAGTCTGGGTGCAACCTGATCCAGAGAAACCCAGAATTCCTCGTAGGAATTAAACCTCTGGGAAATCCTTCATTAGATGATGTGCTCATCAGGCATCACCAGCTAAAAATTACAACTCTTTTTACTTTACTTTGCTATTCTATTTATAGCAACCAACATCTTGTTTTGAGCTGAAAGGATCATCATGCGCATTTCCACTGTGTCACAAGTGAGTCCTTTTAGTTTGTCCTTGCTATGAAAAAATACACTTGTTTAGTCTTATTAAAATCTGACCTGGCGTGAGTTAAGTTGCCTATAAAATGGAGTTCAAATATGTATCACATCTCATGGATATGGATTAGACTTGGCTTAAAATGCTTCTCAGTAAAGCTTTTACATATAGATCTTGTTTAGCAACCACAATTGGGATCACCAACTTAGCTGTTAAGCAAAGCAGCCTCTATGTGAAACCGCAATTGTGCTTATGATGGTACTTCTGCTTTCATTTTACAGGTCAGTGGTTGGCTGTAAAGTTACTTTTTTGTCATTGTCATAACTGTGAATGATCACTAAATGAGGCAGTCACTAAATGAGGACTGCCTGTATTATGTTCTAGCTCGTTCCAACATGGGGAAATGAGCACAGGTGGCAGCAGTCCTAACTGCTCCTCGTTCTTGATGGAGGGTGATCTATGGGCCACATGGACTGCCATGCCCCCGAGCTGGCTTACCTCCCTATAAGCAATTATCACTGCTGCATCCTCAGAGATGAACATTCACCTCCAATCTGTCCAGCTTCTCTAACTGGGATTCTCTCTTGCCTCAGGTAGCCCTAACTCTGCTTTATTCACAAGATGTTATGGAGATTGAAGTATCTTCTGTCCTGACCCTTGATGAATTTTCCATCTTTTTGGAAGCAATATTCTAGATATAAGGAAAAATGTATATGAAGAACGGTATATAGATGAAGGGCAGTATACTTACAGTATATAAAAGAGAAAGGCTTATACAAAGGATTATGATTATTGTGTCATCAAGTTGTTGCCAACTCCTAGCATCCATATGGATAGACTTTCTCCATGACTGGTGTCTCAGTGGGTTAGGACGCTGAGCTTGTCGATCAGAAGGTCGGCAGTTTGGCGGGTCGAATCCCAAGTGCCGCGTAACAGAGTGAGCACCTGTTACTCGTCCCAGCTTCTGCCAACCTAGCAGTTCGAAAGCACGTAAAAATGCAAGTAGAAAAATAGGGACCACTACGGTGGGAAGGTAACAGCGTTCCGTGCGCCTTTGGCGTCTAGTCATGCCAGCCACATGACCAAGGAGACGTCCTTGGACAAGCGCTGGCTCTTTGGCTTTGAAACGGAGATGAGCACCGGCCCCTAGAGTCAGAAACGACTAGCACGCATGTACGGGGGAACCTTTACCTTTACCTTATATGTACCTGTCCTGGTCCTTCAGATTTTCCAGTGTTGCACTTATTGCCATTATTACTGAGTCCATCTAGCTTACTGTTTTTTGCCCTCTTCTTCTCTTTCCTTCTACCTCTCCCAGCTTCAAAGCTTTCTCTAGAACGATGGGTATTCGCATAATTTGTCTGAAGTAAAATAATTTGACTCTGGTCATTTGTGCTTCAAGGGAGAATTCAAGGGATGATTTGTTTAATGATCCGTTTTTTTTTTCTTGGCTGTCCATGATATTTTTGGGACTCTTCTCTAACACAGAAGTTCAAAAGTATCTGCACTCTTCCTATTTCCTTCTTCAAAGTGCAATTTCACTTTCATAAATTGTCACAGGGAATACCATGGCCTCCACAGTTCTGATCTTTATATAAAGGTATCAGGGAATTTGAGTATCTCTTCCAAGGCCTTTGTGGCTACTGTACCAAGTGCTAGACTGTGGTGCATTTCTTGACTGCTTCTCTCTTTACCGTTGATGGTTGATCCTAAAAGGAAGAAGATACCATCACTTTGGTATCTTCATTGCCAATTCTAAGGCTGGTCATTGTACCAATTAATTTGGTCTCTTTTATATTTAATTTTAGCGTGTGGTAACTATTGCTGCAGTGCCCGAGTTTGACTCTTTTCCTCAATTCTCCATTTTCTTCCTGGGTCACGTCTTTTAAAGCAAGCCTACTTAAACTAGGCTGCAAAAATCTGAGTGATCACAACATGTCAGCAAAGAGGAAATTTTAATGGCTTTGCTGCCATCTACCCATCCCCCAGATTTTTGCAGCCCAGATCTTGTAACCCTATAAATTGTAAACCTTCTCCACTCTGGAAGTCTTTTACAAAGTAGGAGGCTTTTAATTAACTAAATAAATAAAGGTAAATACAGAATTAGCCTAATTCATAGAACTCAACCATCTGTGAACATATGGATTTCAAAAGCAATAGCCTTCCAAATACCAGCTGATAGGGAGGGAAATACATTGTGAAAACTGTTTTGCTTTCATGCACTGCTTGAGGGCGTATTATAAGCATTTGTCCCACTACCCAGAAAAAAAGATTCTGAAGTATAAAGGAAAAGTCTTTGCATTTATTAGAAGGGGGGTGCCTTTTTTACTGTAAGTTCACAGAGAAAGAAACCCCACTAAATCAATGTTCTCAAAAGGATCTTACAATATCTTTCAGTACAATACAAATATCCTTCTAGCCACAATAGTAAACCTATCTTCATTGGATGTGCAAGAGAAGGCTGAATGACACTGTAAACCTCTAGTGAGAAAACAGGATGGCTTTTCCCCACTGCCAAGTTAAACTGCTATCCAGCCATCCTTGATTTGCCAGTGTGAACTCTGCTGCCCCACAATGCTCATCTCTATCCCACCTCTATGACACCTGTTCTAAATTACTGCTGAATGTTGCTGTCTTGATTATCTGTGTGCCATACACAAAGACGACAGGTAAACCATTTACAAGATTGCCAGCTGAGCAGATTTGGTGCCGTTGTGCAATTCTGACAAACCAGTTTAAATTCAGTAGCCACAGATTAATTCCACTCTATAGTGTGTGTAAATTAGCTGCATTTACATGTTATTTTGTGGTACACTGTAGATGTGTTAGGACAAGAATTTGTTGCCTAAAGACCAGGGATGCCAAAAAAGGAGCCCTTAGACTAAAACACACACACACACACACACACAAACACAAAGTGCTATGGTTCTTGAGCGAATCCGAAGAACTACCAGCATAATTTGTGTCCAGTTCTTTGCAAAGTCAGCAAGAGCAAATAAGAGTGACCCAGAATTCAAGGGCGCAGAATATATTTTCTTCAGCCTGAAACAGCCCCTTGGACTGCTATTAGTCACTTGGATATGCCTCTGCTGTAACAGCTTAACCTTGCAAAACCTACTGGACTCAACGAGCTCAAAGGGGGAAATGCTTTTTTATCACTGCTACAGCTAAGGGCAACCTCCTAGAGCAGGGGTCTTCAAACTTGGCCCTTTTATGACTTGTGGACTTCAACTCCCAGAATTCCTCAGCCAGCTTTGCTGGCTGAGGAATTCTGGGAGTTGAAGTCCACAAGTCATAAAAGGGCCAAGTTTGAAGACCCCTGTCCTAGAGCTTTCACTCTTAAAGGGTTGGGGATGAGATGAGGGCAACTTCATAGGCATGGAGCAAAGAAATGATATTTCCGGGCCATATTTTTATTGGGAGTCGTGGCGGGGGTGGGGGTGGAGGAATACAGCCCGATCAACCCAGTCATTGAAGTCTAATTTGCTCATCTGAATGCAAAGATGTCTTCTGGATTATAACACAACAATCATCTTGCAATTAAATGAGACGCCCCAGACCAGGGGTCTTCAAACTTGGCCCTTTTATGACTTGTGGACTTCAACTCCCAGAATTCCTCAGCCAGCAAAGCAAAGCTGGCTGAGGAATTCTGGGAGTTGAAGTCCACAAGTCATAAAAGGGCCAAGTTTGAAGACCCCTGCCCCAAACCCTTGGTCCAGACCCCGTTTCCCTCAAAGCTGAAACAAATGTTCACATCTTTTAACTGGGAAGAAAGGAGAAAAGAAAAAGAAAATGACCACCGGAACCGGCCAATAGCCTTTCCCACCGCGACTGCCGAAATCAGGAAGCCAAAAAAAAAAAAAACCCGAGACCGTGCCTGCATCTCTCCGGCGGGCGGGGGCTTCTCCCCAGGCAGCCTCGCGCACAAGCCTCGAGCTCTTCGCGAGCTGACAGGGGAAGGGGGCGGGGGGAGGGAGGGGGAGGGAAGGACCACCACGCGCAGCGCGGTACTTTCCATGCGCGGCAAGAAAGAGGCGGAGACCGCCTCCATTCGCTACGTGCAGAGTGGAGAGTCCGCACTGCCTAGCAGCCGGCGGAGGCGAGAAGCGGGTGTCTGTCTGTCTGTCCTCCCTCCCTCCCTCCCTCCCAGGTGGGCGGGAAGAAGAAGGGGCCCGTCCCCGCGAGCGGGAAGCAGCTGCTCGGGCAGGGGAAAGATGCCGCGCCGCATACGCTTGAGTTTGATGGAGGTTGGGTGCAGGCGATCACGTCGGGAGGTCGGGGCGAAGGTGACTCAGCTCAAGCTAGAAGAATAAGCTCACTTTTCGGCCGCGGCAGGCAACCCACCAAGCAGATTGCCAAACCACGCGTGAAGTTACCCCCGCCCCATATATACATATATATACACATACACATATATACATATACATATATAAAGGTAAAGGTAAAGGTTCCCCCGCACATGTGTGCTAAGGTAACAGCGTTCCGTGCGCCTTTGGCGTCTAGTTATATACATATATACATGTATACATATATATACACACATACACACACACACACATACATACATACATACATACATACATACATACATACATACATACATATATATATATATATATATATATATATATATATATACACATATATACATATACATACATATATATACACACACACATATATACACATACACACATACACACACATATATACATACACACACATATATACATATATACACATATATATATACATACACATACATATACACATATATACATACACATACATATATATACACATACATATACATATATATATATACATATACACATACATACACACATATATACATACACACACATATAAACATATACATACACACACGTACGTACGTACGTACGTATTCTATGCAGCGAGTGAGGGCGGGCTCTTACATTCTACCATTCTCCCCTCCCCCCCCACCGGGATTTCTCCATAAAGAGCCGTTTGGGACTGATTTTTATCCCCGCCCCCAGCTTGGTTTTGGCGCGGCTGCTTTCAAGTACAAACACGCACCACGCGGTCCGGAGACGGTACCGGCGTCTTCGCTCTCCTCTGCCTTCAGGGCGCGACCGAGTCGCGGTTTCGAAGGCGAAAGTGACGTTAACCGCAATATTAAACTTTCGGTGTGTACCATCCACTGACCAACACTGCCGTTCTGGGACTGTTTTTTTACGGCGGGAAATCCAGGCTGGGTATTCTTGAAATGCAAATGGCAGCATCAGCAACGGGGAGGAGGGGAAAGGAAACCTTAGCTGGATGGTAACCAGGACACTAGATTAAACTTTTCCCTCTCCATTCTCAGCTTATTGAAATCCTTTTCATTCAGCTTCTCCTGTCTGATTTGGCCAGGGAAACAAACAAGAGTTACACGGATGGAAATATACTCCAATGCCATTGTTCTGGCATGCACGTGCAGACACACTGGAATTAATCCTTTTAAAACCCTGCCCTTCCTGTTCAAGATCTCCCCCATCATTTTTAGTTTAGCCCTTTCAAAATAAAAAATATGGTGTGTATAGCATGCTAGTCTATTATCTTATGGCTAGCTACCATATGGCTCTAGTTTTAAAAATGCTGACAGCATTTTTTTAATAATCAGGATATGACATCATGTACTTGTATTACAGGTCAAATCTTGCCTACTTATCACAACAGCAGTTGCTGTCTTAAGATGCCGTTTTCCATAGGAAACAGCATGAACAACCTCAACGCAAAAACACTTTAGTAATTTCAGATCTCCAGTGCTTATTCTCTAACTTCAAGAACATGTGAATTTAATTTCTTTGTTACATGTGTCTATCCTATACACATGTTTTTCTCTGATGTGTTATTTACTCGAAGTTTCTCAGCAAATAATTTCACAGTGATGTATAGTCAAGTCTTTTTCATGTGAAAATATATCCTACAGTGATTACAATATAGAACTGGTTTCTTCAACTTAGTATTTTTCAGATATTTTGGCCTTATTGGCTCAGAATTCTTGAAATGGTAATACCAACACATCTGGAGAACACAAAATTGGGGAAAACTGGCATACAAAATGTATAAAATATGGCCCTTATGAAAAAAATTATTTCATGTCAGCTACATTTCAAAAATGCAGTTACCTTATACTAAACATATGTATACTGCTATTTCAAAGTCATTTTTAAATAAAAAGTCTTTCTAGTTAGAAGCTTGTAATTTGATGCATTGGTTAATGGAAATTTTAGTTAAATTTTCTATATTGGTTGGAATTCTGTTAAGGACTGAATTCTCTTTCAAAAATTATTTTGGAAATAATTATTTAAGTAGTTTGAAGGAAAGCGCATTGCAGAGAGCTGAGATGAAAGCAATTTAGAAACTAAAAAGCAATGAAAATAGTGAAATTAATGTCTTACCTCATTAATAGGGAAAATAATGAGGATAGTAGCAGAGTCTTGTGGATACTTCTATATCAGCCTGATACAATTTCATCAATTCACTAGATGTGATCAAGCCATTGGAGAAAAATACATGAAGGATCAAACATTGGTTTAGTATTGTACGGAGTAATAGATATTACTTGGATGGAGATATGCAGTATTTTTTAAGTCCAAAACAAACAGGTAGTATGGTAGTTGAAGAAGCTCGGGCAGATGCCTCCCTAATTCACTGAACTATAAGAAAAGGAAGGGGTAACGCATAATCAGGCTGGTATAATTCTATTATAGCCCATATCAATAAAACTAGTTTTCCCTTTCCTGTGGATTTCCTTGTTTGGTCTACATTCTGGGTAAACCAACCACCTTTTCATTAGCTGCAAAAATATTTCCTTGCTTCAAACCTCAAAATGATAGCCTAGCCCTAGCCTCACTATGGTAAACTTTTTTGAAGAGTGCAATGTATGCATTTCCCCTGGGATCTGTAGTTGTCCAACAATTAAATCTACAGCTGTGAAAAGAGATAACCAGGGAAAGTGTGTTTAATGTATTTTAAAGTGCATCACTTTGACTTCCGAGCTATGTAATGGCAAATGATGCTATTAGAAGGCAGAACATTGAATTTGTACTTTCCATTTGGAAAAGTTGTGGCAATCTTGTACTTATCTGAAATGCTCCCCTACAACCTGTTTTCCCAGTGTAATTATCTGCTGCTTGCAGTTGGTAAGGTATCGGTTTTGTTTGGGATATGCTGAACTGTTCTGATACAACAGTGGTGTTTTGGAATAGAAACCTGAATTTGCTTCATTGCTTTTATTTTCTTGACATCTGCAAATAATAAGCAACAGATTAATCAGACTTTCAGAAAATAATGTTGGTATATAATCAATAAAAGTGTCTGTCCATCATGAGTCAGATGATCTATATTTATAACAGATTCTTAAAAGACAACAATACTAGAAAAGAACAAGGAAGTCTTTTTCTTATCTTTAGGCAGTATGATTACTGTTTTTCATAATAATTCTTTTCTGTTAAATTTCTCTTATGGTGGTTTAAAATGTTAAGATTCTTTACTGTGCCTTTATCTTTCGATGCCCCAATATATCATTTTTAAGTATTCTTCCCCAGTAGAATTCCAATTGAACAATGTATGGAAATATATAACTAGAATTTCCATCAAGCAATACATCATGTAAAGAAGAATTTCACTCCTGTATGATCTATTCTGGCATTAAGATCTATCTTAGGGTCTGCTTATAGCTCCACCAGGAACATATAGTTGGCAGGTGAAGAAGAAGAGTCTTTTCAAGTGGTGGTTCTCAGTCTACCTTTTCAGATCAAAGACCCTACTCGGCCTCTGAGTGACATGCTAGGATCACTCCAAATTGTGTCAGGCCAAGAATGTAAATGGTCCTAAACAAAGATCAATTTGATTAAATTAATTCTGGACAATTAGGATTACTTACTATATTTTTAATCATTTTTCCTTTGTATCATAACAAAACTTGGAAGGGCCTGGGGCTTTTAGAGTTCGTTTACGGGCCTTAAGCTGCAAATAATGTGTCACTTCTGATCTGGCACTCCCTTCATATTCAGCATTGCCTGGTCTTAGTATTATGTTAAAATAAAAGCTGGTTAAAGGATTGGACATTCCTATGTGTTGAACATGCCACTGTTTTGTTTTTTTTAAAAAAGCATTTGATCCTATTTTGTGCTGTTGTATGATTTTGCTGAATATAGTTTTACAGATTGTGCTGTACTTTATACAAACTATGCTCTTAGTAGCTACTAATTATTAATTTACTAATATTCTTCTAAATAAGTACCAAAACCATAAACTATCCTTGGGGTCCTTCTACACCCCATGTTTAGAAAATAAAAATTTTGAATTTCATTAAGTCAGGCTTATGTATTGGACTCTATAGACCAGACATGTCAAACACAAGGCCTGGGGGCCGGATCCGGCCCGCAAAGTGGTTTCATGCGGCCCACGAAGCCATCCTGGAAACAGTGAGGGAACGGCCCCCACTGCCTTGGCCCTGGCCCAGAGACCCTCCTGCCAGAGACCCTCAGATCTGTCCCACTCCTGCCCAGGCCCCCATAGGCACCCTTGATGCAAATGATGTAGAGCTGGCCATGCCCACCCAATAGGCCATACGCACTCTAGCCATGCCCACCCAGTAGGCCATGCCCACCCAGGCCATACCCACTCGGCCCCTTGAGGGCAACCACAATGCTGATGCGGCCCTCAATGAAATTGAGTTTGACACCCCTGCTCTAGA
This sequence comes from Vipera ursinii, assembly GCF_947247035.1. Classification (NCBI taxonomy): domain Eukaryota; kingdom Metazoa; phylum Chordata; class Lepidosauria; order Squamata; family Viperidae; genus Vipera; species Vipera ursinii. The sequence continues at coordinate 295,433,702 of NC_139512.1, forward strand.
CACATATCATTGATGCATCAGTGGCCAAATCCTGGGGTTTCAGAACTTTTTTTCAAAAGTGTAAAATACAAAAGTGTATTTAGGAAGGAACAAGCTCCCTGTTGTTCACTTATATACTGTGGATGATTAAATTTTAAAAATCTATATTAGGAATCTATAGATCAATATAACTGTTTATTAATTTTTATAAAATTCCGGTATTTAGTCCTGAACTGTGACAATTTAATCAGAGGAATGATAAATAATGTTCAACATCACTTGAACTGAGTTTCTTCAATTAAAATCCTTTAAACACCCCAAAATGTAATCATCTGCATAGATTATGACCATCTAACAGCAAAAACATTTGCATATAGTAAAAGTGGATTCTACCAAGGTGTTTATCTTTTTTTTCCTTAGAAATACATAAGGTGGTATTGGTTTGTTTTTGTTTTTATCAAAGTCTGCTAGACTAGAATACTTGTACAAAGTTTAGTCTGAATGACTTTGGGTTTTCAAAACTTAGTTTCTGTATATCCAGATTTGCCAAGTTTTTCCATCATAGATAAATTTGGAGAGTCATTTCAGACATGACTATTCTCTATTGAATCATAGTTTAAATAGATTCATCGCACATGTAAAGGTTTTGAAATAATGTAACAAGCAAAGTTGAAACATTATCACAGTTTTGTTGTACAAAACCAATTCTAGATCTCAAATATGCATTGATTACTCACAAACTTCCAGAATAAAAAATTTAAATTAAAAGCAGTCAAAGAAATGTGTGTGTGGGTGGGGGGGGGTTTAGGAATTAAAAAGTTTTAATCTGGCTATGAAAAACATAAGTACCGGTAGGTATCAAATGAAATTATTTTGAATGAGTATTGTGCAGCTGAAGTACCACAGTTGAAAACATTACAATTTCCATCTCTAATGGAATGAGCATGGAAAGCAGAGAAATCCATAGAAGAGTTTTGTCAAATACATACGTTGGAAAAAAATAACATTAGTCTTTGGGTTCTACACCATAAAGCAGTTTTAATAATTGAGCAGGGAAAAGATCACCAATAGAAGTATATTGTTAGTAATATTGCTACAAGTGCAATGTTAATTCTAGTTACTTACTCAACAAGAATCCATATCAGTACTTAAATTCCTTTTTAATTAGGGCTAGAACTGTCAGTTTTGGTTAGGTTTTTGTTTTTCTTCAACTTGCTAACTTATGAGATTCCCACCATTTTTTTCTGAATTATTACTGTATAATAAAACAGTACACAGTACAGTACACACTTCCCTTGTGTGAATTTCTTAACAGCAATTAATTTATAAGAACTTTGCCTATTCTGTGCCTCCATGGGGAAGCATCTCTCAACGCTCTCTATGTGTTTATCAGAAACAGTCTAGGCATTTGATGAAATACCTATCATATCCCCCAAAACAGAAATGATCCATTATTTTCATAAGAAAACTTATTAACTCATGACTATTTCTTCAACAAAAGTTCTTCTGAATAGTTGCCTAGTGTCTGGATGAATAAAGAATAAATGTTGATGTGTTGAAAGATTATCAATACAAACATTTGTCCTAAGCTAGTAGTAATTGGCAGTTGCAAGATGAAAAGAATTACATATAAATAAAAGAATAAAATAATAACCTATAATGTATAGTTCTCTCACTAGGTATGGTTTCTCTCACAGACCTTTGTATCTTCCTATTCTTTTTCCCTGCTCTAATCCTAGAACAAGACTCAAATGCAAAACCAGTAAAGGAAGTTAAGCACAGCTGCAAATCCAATCAGTGCTGCCCTGGCAGGCAGGCCCGCACAGCTGGGAGCTGGAAATGCTCTTTTCCAAACGCAAATTGATACCAAATGGAGCAGATGGAAGGAGGCCAGTTACGACGCATGCCGCCGTTAGATCTCAAAGAAGAACTTAGGAACTAGGAGCGTCAACCAATGACTGAGCATTGCTCAGAAATTTCAGTTTGAATATGTGTGTGTTTTATAAACTTTTTATAAAACAGTGAACTTGACTTTGTAAATGGTGACCTGGTTCTTTGAGAATTTGACATAATTCCTCACAGTCAGCAAGCCAACAAAGAGATTACAGACCTAAAGGGCCTATTTTGGCAGGGAATTTTGGAAGCTGGAGTAAATTCATCTGGAGAGCAGCATATAAGGGTAGGGTCTTTAAGTTATAAATAATTAAAAACTGCTGTGAGATTGTAGCTAACTGGGACTTCAGTTACTTGAGATTTGTCAAAAGAAACAGAAAAAGAAAGTGTCAGAAATAATTTTCTTCTGGTGTTTTAGCCTTTGATGGAAATGAAGGGGAAAGAAATGGTATTCATGTTTTTGGCACATGGAGCAGAGAGCTATTAACACTAACAAACCCCACACATAGCGAAATTCCAAAATCCTGATATAAATGTTGAGGAGTGAGCTTCCTAAGATGTAGCTTCATTCTCAATGGTTATGTTACATAAGTTCAGGAAAAATACCTAAAGATTAAGGAGCAGATTTTTAGCAAGTACAAATAAGCAAAATTCACAGAAGTCAAAGAACAATGCTTATTCTGAATATCCCAGAAATGACTCATTAAGTTTTTAAACAATTATTAAATGTGTTCTGATAAATTGGATAAAGTTGACTAAAGAAGTTCTTCCCCATCTTAAATTAAAAAAAAACAACTGGAGGTTTTCTGAGATTTTTCTGTCTTGTGTTCCTGCAAAGAAGAGAGTTTTAATCTCCACAATACCACAAAGAAGTTTTATTCCATTGATATATTAATGACCAGATCAAAAGAAACTACAAAGAATTTGAAAATACTCAATCTAATACCTTTAACTCATGAGTCTTAAGATTCTTTTGCTGTTAGGACTCTAGTCATTCAAAACGCACTTGCCAGGGAAACTAGTTAAAGCTACTACATCAGGGTATTGTTTTTAATAAGGAACAAGACTGTTTCTGTTTTTATAAGAAAATCAAGTGAGAAGTCTGCAAAAAACCTTTAACACAATTCCATCTTTCAATTAGTATATCAGTGTTAAGCAGGTATTTATTTTTAATACATGTAGGTGTGCAATATAGTAATCAGCACAATATATCATTATATATCTAATGCTACCTAAGCTTTTGTTCTAAAAGTGAGTTGATGAGTGTTTTTTTAACATCTCTGTGGGTTCATGAAACATGGAGCAGGAAACTTCAAAGAGGAGTTAAAAAGAAATCTAGTATATACTGTTTTCTCCATAAATACAACTGTGTTATAGAATTCTGTATGGAATATTTCACCAGGGAATAATTTATAACTTTTTGTATATTATTACAGTATTCCAGATGACTTATAGAAGAAACCATGCAGTACTAACATCTTGAATTGATTCATCACTGCTCTACAGATATGACTACTGTCTGATCAGATAGGACTGTAAAGGTCCCTTGCTATGTTCCAGTGAAAATGTTTTCAAAATTACTAGAATTTCTCCCTGAGTCATACAGAATATGATTTCAAGCCAAAGATTGGGTTCCTAAGAATATGTCCACTTTCCTCTGATTGCTTCCAGTCCAATCTTGAAGATTACAGCTAAAGAGAGGAAAAATAAAAAGAAACAAGCCTGAACATTAATTGATAACTTAGATAATAAAGATAGCATACCTGTTCTTGTATTGTTTATTGGCATACAGATGAACGTATTCATATCATTGTTATCCCATATTATGCTGCAGGGATTATTTGGTGCTTTCCAGTTTGATGTTCTCTAGTGTTGTTGGGACTGCAGATATCAGATTTTTAGTCAATTCAATTCAGGTCATAAGAATAATCTGAATTTGTACCTTCAGGGAAATTTTTCTCTTAGTCCGTGGAGTATTTCAGTGATTATAAATATTTGGGGCATGTGCTAACATCATAATTGGTTCATGTGTAATACAAGAAATTAAAGCCCTGTGTTTTTAATTTTGTCTTGTGAGAATGCAATCTTAGATCATACTCAGTATTTTCTTGTAATTGCATCATCTAAGCAGAGAGCAATATTGATGAACTTAAGATAGGGAATGTCTCTATTATTATTCTTTTGGGGAAAGAACTTCTGGTAAGCTTCTAAGGAATTTCCCAGCATATATTTTCAAAACCATTGATTTAAAAGGCCAGAATTAGTCTTCTGAGTCATTACAAATTGTCCTTGTCACTATTCACATGGCAGATTGAAATAGAAAAATGATCTATGCTGTTGATGTGGTGGATCCCTTGTGTTGCTGTTTGAGGGGACTATAGTGAATTTAAGACATTTTAAATTATACATGTTGGACCGAGATGGGAGATTTTTAATTTTGGAAGAAGAAGAGACCCATTTGTCAGAAGTAAAACTTCAGCAGCTGCTCTTTAGCTCAGGGCTGTATTCCAAGAAACCAATGTAGGAAATGTCTCCAAAAATATATCATGGTTTAAGTGGGAATGTATCAAACAGAGAAGGAACTTCATATTGTTCTTTTCTAATAGTAGTAGAAAGATAGCAAGAATATTTAAAAGACAAAGACTATTATTATTGAATTATATACTGCTCTTCTACTAAGGGAATTCTCCACACACACACACACAAATACAAAATAAAATGGAGCTTTCTGTTACAAAATGGATGCTATCACCTAGAGCAGTGGGTTTTTTAAAAAAAATTGTTCTTCAGACCTCTTCCCAATTTAAACATTATGGAAGACCCCAAAAGAGATTTTGTTAATATGAATTATTTTCAATATTAAAAATTAAAAATGGATTGGAGCGCAGTGTGGCTCATGTGGTTAGGACACTGGGTTGAAGGTTAGCAAGCTCATCTTCGAGACCGAGTGCTGCTGCCTGGTAGGGTGAGCTACTGTCATTCACTCCAGCTCCTTGATGGGCATATGAAAGGAGCACCCACAGGTGTCTCCCAGGCAACGGTAATGTCATTGGCTAATCCTTTTAGCCCGGAAACACCTTAAGAAGCGCCTCTGAGACAAATGGGACGGGACACCATTAAAATATCATACAATATTTATTTATTGAACCATGTAAAATAATATTAAAGCCACCAGATATATATATATATATATATATATATATATATATATATATATATATATATATATATATATATATATATATATATATATATATATATATATATATATATATATATAATACTAATCTAGGAGATTTCTTTGCACTGATGCAGACAGAAAATGCAGGGATCACGTTATAACACTACATCAGTGTTGCGATCTCTCTGAAGCAAGGAAAAGCTACATGGAGTGGAGTGGCTTGTTCTATAACCCAATAACATTTGTGCTTCAATCCGTAACATCTGGATAAACCTGACGTGCAATCTAAGCAAAAGTAAGGGTTTATAAAATATATTGACTGAGTTAATACATCCCATTTTTAATTGATTCATTATGTGCCATAAATCAGTACTGACCTATGATCACATAGATTTTCTTTGGGATAATCTGTCCCTAACTTGATCTTCCAACAGTCCATCCACTTTGCTGTTTATCCATCTCTTTCCCAGCATTACAGACTTCTCAAACTTCTCCTTCCATTAAACCTTTGGTTCATTACATCTGGCTGTGTTTTCTTTACACACTAAGCCATAATTTAAAAACCATTGTAGTTCAATTCACATAACAAATGATGTTTCCTAGCATTTGTGTGAATTGGTTTATTAAAATGAAGGGAACTCAAGAAACCTTATATTGTATTCTGCTAATATGAAACATTCTTTGCCTCTTTGTTTCCTGTAGTGAAATACATACTTATGCTTTCTTCTATTTCAAGATGATCTGAGATTCATTTCAACTGCTCCAGATGTAAAATTTTCTTTACAAGTTTAGCATATTTCCCCCAACAATCTGAGTCCTCATTTTACTGACCTCGGAAGGATAGAAGACTGAGTCAACCCTGAGCCAGTCAGGATTGAACTCCTAGCTGTGGGCAGAGTTTCCTGCAATACTGCACCAACAGGACTCATTACATTAATTACTTATGAATTGGCTGTCCATTACAAGGCAGATCTTGGATTTTAGGAGGAGTACAGTGGTTACCCCATTTTACTTAAACCAGTCTGCCTTAAATGTGATGCCCAATATCATTCTGTTGTTGGTTATTCACCAAATTGGATTGTGTTCATGGAAGAGTCAGAAGATACCAATCTGACATTCATCTTAGGCAGAAAAATGGTTTGGCCTGGATCTTTCCATTGCATGATCATGCTCTCTGTGTGTATATTTCAGAGTAATTTGTGCCTACGAATTCATCTGACAGCACTTTTGCAACAAATTGTGGGGAATGCTTAATTTCATCTATTTGTGTCAGGGCAGTTTCCTAATTTTGTGCTCTCCAAATGGACTTGCTGACCATTCCTAATCAATATGGAGCAAGTAGCTCTTTGGGGTACTTTTCTTTCTCAGAAATGGACAACTCTATAAAGTAATGATACAAAATAATAATTTAAACAACTTGACTGAAAAGTAGGCATGCAGACGTAGTTAGGAATATAATGAAAAAGGGTCCAAATTGAAATGAATCTAAATGGATCTCTCTGCCTGCAGGCAAAACCTCAGACTCTGTTTTCACAGTTGTGTTAGTAGACTCTTTGAACCACGAAATCAGTGAAGGCTTAGTATGAAAATGTGGAAATGCCAATGCTGTAATCCCTGGGTCATGAATGCCTGATTCTCTCTGCATGCAGCTCACACTGAGGGAAATATGCTGAATGGAGCCATGTATAACTTCATATACAATATAAAAAGACTTCTTGTTCTAGGCACACATTGCTTGTTCAAGCCATTTCTGTTTCAATGCCCATTCTTTTGCATTGGCATCTCCTTACCTTCTTTCCTCTGAATGAAAGAGGAGTGCAATAATGACATAATTATTAAAAAGAGAGAGAACTTCCAGACCAGCTGCAGCACACACACACACAAAAAAGTCTGAAGGGAAATGGGAGAGCTGATGGTTCTTTGTTAAGGTTGCCTTGGCTATAGAATATGGTAGATGAAACATTTTGCTTTGAGTGTATCTCATCTATTCATATGGATGGATGGGTAGAAGTTCTTTTAAGGTGGATCCCATCTGTGGAGTCCTTCAGCTTTGGGAATGAATAGCAGTTCCACCTGACAGGACCTCCTTTCATTCCCTAATCCCTTCTTATGCCTCATGAAAGCAGCCAAGCAGGATACATGGGCAACGTCAGCCTATTGGCAGAGTAACAAGCAGCTTTTCCCTGGTACGGGACAGAGACCTTAAATTTAGTATATCTCCTTAGGTAACATTCCAATTTATGCTAGCTTTTAAGAAACAGATGCTTTCATTTGCATAGACCAGGGGTCAGCAACCTGAAACAGTGAAAGAGCCACTCGGAACCGGTTCCCTCACAAAAGGAAAAACTGGGAGCCACAAAAAAATGTGTGCGCATGCGCGTACATGCACACATGTGCAGAACAGGGTTTGACTGAAAAGTAGAGCCAAGGTGAGATATGCACCTACCCTGCATATTTGAATTGATTGGTTGAACTTTTTTAGTCCCACTTTTTTTTTTTTGGACTGCACATGGCAGAGGACTGGGAGCCGCAGGAGATGGTTGAAAGAGCCGCATGCGGCTCCGGAGCCGCGGGTTGCAGACCTGTGGCATAGACCTTGCCTCTTTTTTTTTCTCTTCTATTTTGCCCCCTACCCACCAAGATAGCTATTGTCCTTTGCTTTCAGCATGAGGCATGCTATTCCTGGAGGTTCATTTGCATTCAGGTAGATAGATGCAAGGCAGAGCCTCATTACACTCTGTGCATGGATGGAGTTCCTGAAGTACTAGGCCCATGGTGGTGAACCTATGGCACAGGTGCCACGCAAAGCCCTCTCTGTGGGCACGTGCGCCATTGCCTAGGCCTTCAGCTGGGTTTTATAAAACCTTTTTGCTTTAGGCCTCCACTGCTGTATGCAAAAAAAAGGTTCAATCAATCAATCAATTTCAACTTCTCACGAAAAAAAAGATCTCACAAAGTTGGAATTGATTGAACTTTTTAGTCCCACTCAGTCTGCCGTTACCACCGCAGCCATGCCCACTCAATGGGCCACGCCCACCGAATGGGCCACGCCCACCCAGCACCTGATGATACATAAGTGGGTTTTGGGTTGCAGTTTGGGCACTCGGTCTCTAAAAGGTTCATCGTCACTGTACTAGGCTAATTTACACTGACATTAAAAATATGAGCGTCATAGGTTTTACTTTAGACAGCTCCATCCTATCCTATCAGAAATTAGTAAATACATAAAAAATAAACAAGAACCAGTTCAAACCCATTTCTACATGCCTTGGATACTTTTTTTTTAATCTAAATCTCAGGCATGATAGGAATGCTGCCCTAGATGAAGATCATACTGCGTAATGAGCTAACCCTTTCCAATCTGCTGGAGCTCTGGATGAAAATTCACCCTTTCCTTTAAAATAGCAGCTAAAAATAATTGGGGGGGACACGCTTATCAAAACCATGGGCATTGGAATTCTGTTCCTAAGCATGTTCCTGGAAAGTTAAAAAAAACATTGTGGAAAAACAAACAGTGGAAGATCATCATTGTGATGTTGCCAAGAAAACTGCATCATTATTTTTTTAAAGTTCACTTAGATGGCAACAGCTGACATATTTTGATTTCCAAGGATCCAAACAGGATCAAACCTGAATGGAGACCACTGGGAAATGCAAGTATATATCTTCCCCCCAGAAAAAATGGTAAACTACTTCCATATTAGAAAAACTACATGGATGCCCCTATGTAGTCCACCAGGAATCTAACTTGCCTATTAAAAAGTCCTGTCAAAATAGGGCTGTGGCATGTCAACAGTCCAACATTACAGAAGTCCCCCCCCCCCGAGTCCTATGAAGTAGGCATTGTGCCAGTTAAGTGTGGCTAAGAATGCCAAGTGATAACCCACATAGTGGAACTCCCTACTCCGAAGCCTCAGCTTTAGCCTTGACGCTGCTTGCATTGTAGCCTTGGATAAATCATTGCCTCTTGACCTAACACACTTAACAGATTGCCAAGATGAATACAACACCATTACAAACTGCTTCATGGAATGAGTGACTCAGTATAATTATTTCCTAACTCTCATTCTGTGCAGAACAACCTCAAGGTTAATTCCAATTCCTGATTACGTTTTGCCCTTCCATTGCAAAGGGTCTACTTACTAGAACAATCAAGATCTATCTTTTATTTATTTCTGTCCAGGCAGAATGATTAAAGGACAGAAATACAACGTCAGAGCTGATTTGATCATCAAACATTCCCATTATGTATGGTAAAGAACTATGAACTTCTTTAATACCTCCCTACAAGAATTCTTTTTCATCCCCCAAATGTTTATGCTCACTAACTGTACTATTTTTTCCCTACCAGTGTGTGTATATAATTGGAGGGAGAGCAACAAAAGTTCTTAAAACTTTTGAAGTCTCAGTACATTATTCATTCTTTTGAAGCCTCAGTATTTTCACCTGCAAATAGTAATAATACTTATTTTAAAGGATTGGGGTGTTGTTGTTGTTGTTGTTGTTTTTTAAAAAAATAGCAGGTATTACTCACATGGAACATCCTAAATCTATACAAGTATAGGTTTCTAATTTTGAGAGATGACCAATAAGTATCTTACACTTTTATGTCCTGCCTTTCCAAAGGTCGACTAACATTCCTAGAGTTTCTCTTACCCATATGATAGAGAGGGGAAAAAATTCCAAGGTTACATTACTGGAGAGTTTCCATCTACTGAGCAAGAAACCAAGATTCCACAATTCATATGCAATCAAATTTGTATCCAGCTAGCTGGTGTCTTGTATGGCTGTGTAACATTTCTAGTCTGAGGGCAAAAAGATGCTTAGATGCAAGCAGTGAGTGAGATCTTGTAGCACCTGCCAACAATTCCTTAAAGCAACCACATCTTCTGCTGGAATTATATGGGTTCCTTTCCCTGCAGCTGTCGTGGGATCCTGGGAAAAGTGTGATCACTTTAAAGAGTTGCTAGCAGATGCTATATACACACCCTCCCCTCCAAAGCCCCTTCTTCCCTCTGAATCCAAAGCATAGCAGAGCCCTTCTGTCTAACCACATCACACACACACACACACACCTCCCTTTCTTTTTATGCCAATAATTATCCTTTTAGGGGAAGCACTTTTTTTAAAAAAATTGATCCTCGAAATAAAGAGATTCATATTAAAGTGAGGCAAGAAGTAAGTAATGGAAATAGATTCTAGGTTCTTCTGGAATATCTCTAGATTATATCAACCATTACACATTCAATTATCTTTCTCTACTCTTCAATAATTTGTCAGTGGTTCTCTGATCTTTAATGATGTGGTCTCTAACAGGGACATTACAATTATCCATTGTTCCTCACCCTTGGGGGGATGAACCCCTGTTTTTTCTATAGGGTCTGTGAAGCTATGTAGCTGCATCCTCTGGGACAGGGGTGTCAAACTGCTGGCCAGCAGGCCGGATGCGTCATGCCAAAAGCGCGCCCACTCCATTGCCTGCAATGGGGAAAAAAGTCACGATACATCACGACACATCATGTTGCAAGTTTGACACCCCTGCTCTGGAAGTATTGCCTTTGCACTGAGCAAATCCACTTTGGAATGGTTCCACAGATAAGGCTGATTCTGCCATGTAAGTTTCTTGTGCTCTTCCCAAAGCAATATGGAAGACTGTGATTATTAGCTTCCCAAGACTTGGCCGTGGAAAGAAGAGGCCATTGTTTCAGAGACAATCTTCAGTGTAGTGAGAGAGCTTTGGATATGAGGCTCTTCACCTGTCCTGACAACAAATGCTTTAGTACAGAGCAAGGTCATATTCAGACCAGAGGGGTAGGCAAACTTGTCTATGCTGGCTCAGGAATTCTGGGAGTTGAAGTCCACGAGTCATAAAAGAGCCAAGGTTGTCTACCCCTGGACTAACTCCAGTATACTTTTAGGTACCCTAAATTTGGCTTTTTTTTCACTGTAAGACTCCTGCCTCTCACCAAAATGCCTAAGTCACTTTCTTTTTCATGTAAAAAGAGTTAAAGACAAGCTGGCTACACTACTTCAAGATAAAAAAAGTCCAAACTTTTGGAATCTAGTGTTTATCTTATTGCTGGAATATCTTTTAATTGGTGAACAGCTGTTATGACTGTTTAGTGGCAGAAACTAAATGATCTGCCAGGAAGCAGATCTAATCCCTCAAGAAACGTGTTCCTTCAGGGATTCTTAGGCTCAGCGTCCCCAGACTTGTGGTCCATGGATCTCTCCTGGTAGATCAGAAAATGCTCCTCTTGAAACTGCCAAATCAATCAGATGTCTTTTGTCTATATCTTACTATTGCTGAAAGGCCCATGAAATTGAGTATAGCGAAAACCCAAGGATATAGATTTATAGCTTGCTGGGGGAGGTTATAATGGATCGTTTAAGCAAGTACAGACCCAAAGACTCCAGAGAAGAATTAAAGACATTGGTAGATAGCAGTCATGGGAAATGTCTGTGTGACAAATTTATGATGTGGCAATGTGAAGAACATCTTTCAGTGTTCCCCATCTGTGAAAAGTAACAAGTGAATATGAAATAGAATAGAATGAAATAGAATATAAAAGTACTTGGACTTATTTTCAAAGCACCAGGTTTTTCAAGGTTTTTTCCTCCCCAAGTGATACAAATGGAAATATGAAATTACACCACTTTCTTCTCCAGGAAAATATTTCTTTCAACACCACACCATTCCCTGGCTGCAAACTTCTTATTTCCCACCTAGTAAGGCATGTACTAACTTGCAAAGTGTGTTAATAACTGGATTTCATATTCCAAAAATAGAAGACCGACAATAATTTGCTGCCCTTTCAATGAGTTCCAAAATAACCCCTCGTGAGATTTCATACAATTTCAATATCTCTAGGGCCAAAATGAACAGAAGTACATCTTCTTTCCATACCTTCTTTCTGGGTTTTTTTTTTCTTTTTGGATTTTTAACATTTTGGGCTGATGAAATGCTCTTGGAAAGTCAAAATCTGACATATTCTTTTTTTTCTAAACTTATTATGAACTTATTAGCTTAAGGTGGATTTGGCGTTCCCCCTTCCCCCATAGCCAACATACGGTAAGTTTTCCTCCGGTAATGCTCTGGTACAGAGGAAAAGGGGGTGGGGGAGGTACAGAACAGGCAAATTTTCAACACTGGCTTTTTTTTTCTTTTTTGGGTACCAGCTATTAAAAGGTAACAAGTTACCCCACCTGGCTAGGGCAAGCAAGATGAGGGAAAGAAAATGGGAAATGCCTTTTAGTCGAGACATACGGTTCCACGAGTTGAAAATATCCCAGTCCCGGAATAGGAAGGAATCACTCCTTTTTTTTTTTTAAAAAAAAAAGGGGGGGGTCCTAAAGAACAGGTTGAATGAAGGTTGGATGGAGTAGCAGAACGGAGGGAGGAGCCCTAATTTAGAAACCGAACCACCCAAGGACGCGCAGATATTGCAACAGCAGTTCCGATTGCCTCATTCTATTTTACTTCGCCCTTATCTCTATTTTTGCCCCGCGGCAAAAATAAAAATAAAAATAGAGCAGTCCCTTGCGCCGCCTACGGTCGCCTTCTGCAAATGAGGCCGAGAGAGCTGCGAGGACACCTTAAAACCGGCGGCTCCTGCCCAAGGCTGCGCTCCGCTCAGCCCAGCCTCCTTCGCGGCTCGGAAGCAGCTGACTCGCTGGGCGACGGCCAACGCCGCTTAACTGCCTGGATCACTGAAAGGCAACGTGCAGAATGACATGTAAACCTCCTCCGCCCGTATGCTAATACCAGGCAGGGGGAGGGGCCCCACCCCTCCTCCCCAGCGCGCGCCCTCACGG